>NC_049980.1:250162-251614 GCF_000003815.2 Branchiostoma floridae | reverse complement strand
ACACGAAGAATCATAAACTTATCCACTATTTTTTTTAATTGTTGCCGACAATATTCTACGAAAACTACGTCGAGTTTATTTGTTCTAGCACAAGCCGTTTGGAAGATATAGGAGGTCAAAGTTGGCGCGGGCACTTTTAGCCCCCCCCCAGTCTGGATAGGGTTGAAGTTGCATGGTCCTTGTCTCTGTCAGCAGGGTATACTCTTTGTAATATCCACCAACAGCCTACCAGGGCAACCCTGGCTGTGCGTGCTAAAATAAACAGCCAAACCAATAAGTAAATAGATTAATATCCCATACGTGTAGTGACCATGATTGGCACGAGACCAGTCACTACCTGCAGCAGACATGATTGATAAATACTTGCATAAGGTCTCATTGATGAGTAGTCTTCCCATTACATCCAGTTCCAAAGAAACTTTCACCAGTCTAACTTTTGAGATCAGTTCGGCTGGCTAAAAGGTAATTTCTCACCGCTAAAAACACGAGTCCATGCAGCCGTTTAGTTTTTGGCTCGGATCTCGTTTAGACTATACACACTGAGTGATACATCAATGAGACCATAAGAAGTTACAAGTATAGACTTCCCAGGCTGCATGTAGTTGGAAGGTAGCTAGACAAGGAAGGAAATGTTGAACAAAAGAACATGTTTAAAACACCGCTACGGTATTGCAACAGTACAATTATTTCTCGTCCCTCCTGGTTCCCTTCTTTCCACAAGGTGCGCGGTGTTTGTAATTAGATTCGAGTTCGAAAAATTAACATGAGCCATTAGAAGTTTTGTTTACCTCCGGATCCGTACCTCCCTTTTGCCTTTTTGTGTCATGAGCTTATGATCTTTTGGCATCATATTTTAGATCATACATTTTGCTAGTTTTTCTCTATTGCCTTTAGCCATTTTTTCTTATCCTGCGACCAGTCTGGCCGCCCACCTGTCTGAAGATAAATAAAGAAATAAAAAAAAATAAAGTCTCCTTGTTACCATTCATTCAAAGCCATACTCATACAAGGCTCCCTTGGAAATCAGCATGCTGACTTAAGGGACCACCCTATACTATCAATAAATAAATAAATGAATAAAACTTAATTTTAGATATGTTGAGAAAAAAAAAACTGAATTTGATTAGTCTAGTGTAGTGCGTGAAATAACTAGATCAAAGATGGTCAGGCAAACACGATCGAAAGTTTGAATTTTCACAAAGCTAGCTTTCAAACGACTTGTTATTCATCGAAGGGGAACAATAAGTAATACTGATATAGTAAGATTCGTTAAGCACAACCAATGGGTACTTACATCCAACATTTCGGTGTCTGTCAGACACCATCATCAGGTTAGAATTACTGGAAACTACTTCTTGCTGCTACTTATAGCCGATGTAGGTGGCGCTGTAGCAGCAAGAATGCCTCCCACTGAAACATGTCTCAGCTTCTATCTCCCATCGACTCTTCCCT
>NC_049980.1:247275-249963 GCF_000003815.2 Branchiostoma floridae | reverse complement strand
CTACTTCGGCTAAAAGTAGCAGCAAGAAGTATTTTCCAGTAATTCTACCCCGATGATGGTTTTTGACAGACCCTGAAACGTTGAATGTAAGTACCCATTGGTTGTGCTTAACCCTTTTCAGACCGGTGTGACAGGGTTTTCGCCCCCCCCCCCCCGGGGGGAAATCACTAGCGATCTCGCCCTCCCCGGCTAGTGATCTCGCCCCCTACCTCGCCCCCCTTTAGCGATTTCGCCCCCCCCCCAAAAAAAACGGGTTTACATGACATTTTAGAATTTGATTGGTATAAATCACAAAATGCAGCTTCAGAATGATATAAGAACACGAGTTTGATACATAACTCCATTCATAGTATCAATATTAACGTAATTACATGGTAATAAGATAGTTGAACTTGTTTCAGACAAGGAGGGTTGGGTCCCTTGTATTCCCATTATTGCATTTACCTGAGTCTTGACATAAAATGTATTTCATTGTATTCACCTGTCCTCAAGCAACCTATATATCTCCAATATGAAGTCTCTACCATGAAGTGACCACAAAAAAAATATCGAAGCCTTTATTAACTATGCAAATATTAGGTATTAATTAGAATAACGCACATCTTGGTATATGCACCTGCCAAAGGGATATCTTCACCTCCAACATGACTGTTTTTTTCTAGTATTTAGGAACTGATGCATTTACCCGTGTTTCTTAAGACTGGTACTTTACCAGTGTTTGTGTAGCATTTAGCAACAGCTATATCAACTTGCGCGTAGATAGTGTTTATAATGAGAAAGTATTATTCACTTGTGTTTTTGTTAGTGCTTTGGAAATGTTTCCAGCACAAGAAAGAAAACACTGTGACAAATTGAAAACATATAGCTGACGTATTCCGTACCATAGACGGTGTTAATTTATACGTTCGCAGTAGCGCTGTTTTTATGCCACCTCAGCTGAAAAAATTGTCTTTTTCATTTCAATGTCATGTTTGCACCGAACAATATAGTATCGACTTTCGAGGTATGACATCTTACGGTACGGTAATAAGGTGCCATATAGGTACCAGGTAACTCACCATATACGTTACTCCCCAGGTACAGTATAGTACCAGGTAGCGCACCTGTAATATGTAGTAACCAACTGCTCTTGGGGGGGGGGGGGGCGAAAACGCTAAAGGGGGGCGAAAACGCTTTTGAGGCCCTCCACTTCTAAGTCATATAACTCTTGAACGACGTGCCGTAGGGCCACCAAATTTTCAGGACATGATATCGACATGATATCTAACAAGTATTTGACGTTTGACGTTACGTTGACGTAAGATGACGTAATTGTGACGTCATCAATTTGATTGTATTGGCCGGACCCATGAAAAAAGGGTATTCTCAGACAACTTCAAGTTATACTACAAAAATGTAATAGCAAGTGCAGATAACAGAATAATAATGTTTATTGCGACTTGTATTGCCAATAGCAACATCGATGACGTCAGAATGACGTCATAAAATGACGTCATGCGCACATAAGATACGAGTTAGGTTCCGCCATATTATATCCACTACCTTGAATTTTTAAAACTACTTTTTTTGGAACAAATAATCACAAAGGGCAATGAAAATAGACTAAATTCATTCATTTAGATGGTTTTTGATGAAAAAATACCAGGTAGTTACAAATTTTAAGGGATAATTAACTTGTTATTCTTGATCTGGCCATACGCTCCGCCATCTTGGATTTTGGGCTGATGACGTCATCAAATTAGCATAATTTATACATATATAATTATGAAAGATATGCTAAATAATATAACATTTTATTTATGTAACAAAATAGCAGTAATATAGCAAATAAATGTGAAAAATACATTGTTATAACCCAAAATAGTGATTTTTGGCAAAACTGCCTGTCAGCAAACGGTTACCGGTTGCCATGGCAACACGAAAAAATGGAAAATTTGTCAAACTTCGTAAAATTGTTGCCAACAATATTTTAGGAAAACTCATCAAATTTGGTGGCATTAGCGTAAGGTGTTCTGGCATTATAGGATATCGAAGTTGGCGCAGGCCTCAAAAGCCCCCCCCCCCCCCGGTCTGAATAGGGTTAAAGAACCTTTAAGTTACTATATGATTAATTGCCAACCTGATGAATTCATCTACGAAATAAGTATTACTTCACTTTTAAGCTTGTAACATTGCACCGCCATCATTGTAATTTGCAGACTTCGATGAATATGAAAAAGGCTACTGTGACCAGGTGCGGAGTTTCCTGTCTTGGTCCCACCTGGCCCACGTTGTCAAGACAACCGTCGTCATGGCAATTTTGATTACGTCTGTAACACTCCTCCTACTGCATACCAATACACCACATCCAGACTCTGATACGGTAAGGCTTGTAGCATACCATGTAATGTATTACCAAACCAGCTCCCATGCCCATTAGCCTGAACACAATTTTGTTTATTTGTGTGAAAGAATTATTTACTCCTGTTGTTCCAATATTCTAGTTGCCTTTTCGTAAAGAAGGAGCATTTCATGTGTTCAAAACCCATTCCAAAACAGGTGCGAAACCACTCAGCCTTGATCAGTAGTCTGGAGAAACAACTTTTGACTCTTCGGAAAGACCTCGAGACTCGCTTCGACCCGGTCATTAGCCTGAAGGAGCAGGAAAAAGGTCTCGAGAAATGCTTGGCAGTGGTCAACAACCTTGAA
>NC_049980.1:244099-246738 GCF_000003815.2 Branchiostoma floridae | reverse complement strand
CAACTGAAGAAGCAAGCACCAAGCCTTGAGGAACACCAGGACAACCGCTCATCACTCGTCACCCAACTGGAGGAGCAAGAACCGACCCTTGCGGAACACCAGAACAACCGCTCAGCACTTGTCATCCGAATGAATGAGCAAGCACCAAGCCTTGAGAAACACCAGGACAACCTCTCAGCACTCGTCACCCGACTAGAGGAGAGCCCAGTCTTGGCCATAGTACACCAGGAAACGCTTTCAGCAATGATCACCAATCTAGATAACAAGGTATCGACTCTTGACGAACGGATCAGCAACCACTCAAGTCTGTTTGTACTACTAGAGAGTCAAATGTCGACCGTTCTGGAACGCCAAAACAATACTTCAGCATTGATCCGCCGTATGGAGGATCGAGTGTTTACACTTGAGGAACAATTCAAGAACCGTCCCGCAGTGATTGGCCGTCTAAAGGACCAAGTATCGACCCTTGAAGAACGGGTTGACAACTGTTCATCACTCGTCAGCCGAATAGATGAGCAAGCACCTCCCCTTGAGGAACAAAATCACAACCGCTCAGCACTAACCAGCAGTCTAGAGAAGCAAGTAACCACCCACGGAGGACACCTCAAGACCCACTCAACACTGATCAGCCGTCTGAAAGACCAAGTTTCGACCCTGGAGGAAAGGCAGGACGATCAATTATCGCTGTTCAACAGACTGGAAGGCCAAATGTCGACAATGATGGAACACAGCAACACCCACAAGGCACAGGTCATCCGCCTAAAGAAACAAATGTCGGCCCTTGAAGAACATATCGGCAGCTACTCAATGATGGCCAGCCGCCTGGAGAGCCAAGTATTGACCCTTGAGGAAAGCCATGCCAACAGTTCTGCACTGTTTAGCCGTCTAGAGGACCAAGTATCAACCCTTGAGGGACACCAAGACAGCCACTCAGACCTGATCACCGGTCTAATGAACCTAGTGTTGACCCTGGAGGAACAACTTGATTACCCACCAGCACTGGAGAAACACCGTGACAACTGTTCTGCACTGGTGAGCAGCCTAGAGAACCAAGTGTCGACCATCGAAGAACGCCAGGACAATCGTTCAGCTTTGTTCAGCCTTCTGGAAGGACAAGTATTGACATTAAAAAAGGACCAGGAGAAGCATTCAGCTTTGGTCAGCCGTGTCGAGGGCCAAGTATGGACCCTGGAGGAACGCCACAACAATCGGTCAGCATTGATCAGCCGTCTGGCGCACCAAGTATTGGCCTTTGAAGAACACCTCAAGAAGTGGTCAGCACTAGTCAACAGTCTGAAGGGTCAAGTATCGAACCTTGAAGAATGGATAAAACACCGCATAAATCTGGAAAGCCATCTTGAAAGCCAAATATCCACCCTGGAGGAACGCCACGACAATCTCTCATCGTTGGTTGGTCGTCTGCAGGGCCAAGTATTGACCTTCGAAGAACAAATCAAGAAAGGTTCAGCAACGGTCAGACGTCTGAGGAAGAGAGTATCCACCCTTGACGAACTGATCGAACATCACTTAAATCTAGACAGCCGTAATGATGGCAACGTTTCAATCCTTGATGGACGCCACGACAATCACTCAGCATTGGTCAACGGTCTTACGGGCCAAGTATTGACCCTTGAAGAACACTTCAATAAGCGGTCAGCAGTAATAAGCCTTCTGAAGGAACGAGTATCGACCCTTAAAGAACGAATCGAAAACCACAGTATCGAGGGAAAAGTGTCGACTCCTAAGGAACGCCATGATGACCGCCAAGCACTGGTAAACCGTATGGAGGACAATAAGTGGGCCCTTGAGGAACGTCTCGACAACCAGTCAAGGCTGATCAGCCGTCTGGCAGATCATGTGTTGACCCTTGAAGAACGTCTGGACAATCGCTCAACGCTGGCCAGCCATCTGAAGGTGTCGACCCCTGAGGAACAAGCGACCCAAAGTGGAACCAGCCGACCTCACCTGCAGGTGGACGCAGAAGTGGATCAACGGACACACCCGATAACTGATTCACCAGGTTGGTCCAGTAATTAATGGCAACATAGTTATCAAATTGGCGTATCTGAAAACCTATCAATGATAAACCTTATTGATACTTTTTGGGCGTCAAGATTCTTTCAAAATACGTACTCAGAGGGTTAAGACACTTTGAAGACCCCCAGCAAAGTGGGTGTTTGCTCCCCTAGAAACACATAGCAACAACCTTTGACCCCAAGTTTCCCAGATTTTCCCCATTGTTCGATAATAGCCTCCTCCCCACCTAGTGTGGAAACATCCTGGGAGGGGTGCCACCTGGCCAGGTGAGACATTACCTGGCATCCTGTAGGGATACTGTATGGGAAGGCAAGCAGGGTGTGTATTGGGTGTAATGTTTTCAGTGTGTTAGAAATAGTCTGAATGCTACTGTTTGCTGTCATCATGATCATGAGTACAAATAACCTTGAAAATATATACAGTGCAGCTGATTCAATACAGTGCCCAGCTTCAGTCGTTCGTATCCCACCAATTATACTCCAGGACCAGTTTTGACAAGATCTGATTTCCACTGACTAAAACAAGAAACTGTTTTCAAATAAATGCCCCAACCGCCCCCCCCCCCCCAAGTCTTACCAGGGCTATGTAAACCCCCTTTTTTT
>NC_049980.1:242571-243999 GCF_000003815.2 Branchiostoma floridae | reverse complement strand
AGAAATTGAGTTCACTGTTGTAAGAACATGACACGCATACTTTCAGCTAATGTTCCAGGTCAGACCCACCAGAAGAACAAATTGTTTCAAATAGAAATCTTTAGAACTTTTCAAGAAAGTATTACTTCTGGTGTTATCCACCAGACTAATTACAAGATTCCCTGGTGCTACTCAGGTTTCTCTACATTATTGTAATCTACAATAACTTGATCAAGAAAACATGCTTATTCTTTCCATTTCTAAAGTCAAGAAAATACCAAACAGCTTGACCTTGTTTCCCCCAAAGATTCAAGTAGGTTGATTCTTTCAACCTCATTGCTTTTAAGCGAGTAATGTTACAGGAAATATCATAATGCATTATCCTATATAACCTCCTTGGTATTATTTCTATAGCCAGGTCAGTATGCTCAAGAATTATTGTTAGGTTAGGAATTGTACATTGATGAAATAAGAAGGGCATTCAGCATTACTGTAATCTGAAGCTAAGTTGAATGATTAACAAATCAGACAAATAGATGGCAGTATATGCACCAGCAATCTATTTCAATTTTGCTTTTGAATGAAATGTGTATTTACAAATCTATGTTACTCAAATTTGTTCCCTATTTTATACTGTTCCCTTCTCCCACATTCTCATATATGTGTAATTACAATTGTCCTTAGAACACCTTATATAAGCCCTGCACAATATGAGCAATTATTGACAACTATGATAATACATACAAAACATTTGTAAGGAGTGAGGAATAAATGCTAGACAGTCACAGTCATTATTTTTGCCACTAAATCAGACAGATTTTGATTAAGACCAAATGTGGGTTATCCCTAGGGTCAGTTTCTTCTCAGTCAAGTGTATTGGATAGACAGGTGAAATTGTTTCAATCCAATTTTCTTGGAATTCTGCTATATAATTATGTGTGTAATACTTTAATGCTTGAAAGTTTGTTGATCATTGATCAACAGAACCCAAGCTGGCTGTCTGGCTTGGCAGGTAAAGGTGTGAAAGCTGTGAGCTCACCCATTGTTCTCCCCAGGTAGACTAGTACCCTGCTGTCAGGGACTAAATCAACAAATTAATTGGCCATACTGTCACTCTATCCAAACAAAGAGATCACATTTCATGCTTGGAATGGCCAAAAGTTGCAATTTTGTCATCTTATTTTTTTCTTAAAGGCGCAACCGTATGCAATGTTCTTATTTGTCACAAAAGACATCCCGGGTAAGTAGACAAGTTGTATTTTAATCTTCAGGTGGTCCCATGGTTGTGCAAATTTCCACTTCCCTGTCAGGCTGCCATGAATATTTCACATATGCCATTAAAAAAGACATTTTGAACATATTAAAGAATATCTGTCTATAATCATACTAGTGCGGCTGGGACCACCTGAACAATATAGAGTGCTCTTTGCTGAAAACATACATACCATA
>NC_049980.1:212005-242471 GCF_000003815.2 Branchiostoma floridae | reverse complement strand
GTCCTGGGGTGTTGCGCTGAGGGCCTATAAGGTATAAAATCTAGCTGTGATTATGATATTCATATTTTAATATCAGTGAGCCTTTTATGAAATCCATATGGTCTGAAAATATGCTATGGGTCTGTTGCTCCCTTTCCTGTTGAAAATTCTGAAAAATACTAGCCCAGTAACTTTCTATTGCACATCAAAGTTGGTGGATCAGTTAATTAGGCAGAAGGGCGAAAAGTGTCTTAACTCACTGAGTATTGTATTGTTCGGACGTCAACTAGTACGCTATGCAACGAAGTCTGCGCATGCTGCCTTTTTTGACACGGATGTCTGACTGTCAGGGTGTAAATTACTTCAATATTGATCTCCAACTTTTGCATATGCAACAGATACAATTTTTGTAAAAAAAAAATCATATCTCAATAGATTATCTTCTGCCTTATTTTAATCACTAACGAGAAAGTATAAAACTAGAATTTTGCAAAATCTCGCTTTCAACATGATTCATGGAGTTTTGAGGTCTCCAAACACTTGTTCGGTTTCCGAATTCCAAAGCTTTCTAAAAGTGCATCTGTTTCTTGAAATGTTTATTGTAGAGAGTTGCAGCGTTGAGCCGTCAGGCATGGCAAACATTACCGCCACGATTACCGCATCTACTACTCATCGCCACTGTTCCACCAAGAAAGCACATTTAAACTCCAGGCCAGCACCTAGGGATTACACGGTTGGTGGGTTTGCAGCAGGGTGGTGCGCCAAGGATTGGCACACACGCGGGAATTGGCTACAGGTAGAGTTATGTACTAGCTACTTATACATCTGTACTTACTGATTATAGCATTGCATATTCATAGTTCATGCTTTACCACCAAGGAAAATGAATTTCAATATCGGTATTAAGCCAGTGTCATTGCTGACATGAGTCTTATCACTATAGCTCGCTACATGTAAAATTTGAATTCGTCACATGCGGTAAGGACATGAGCAATGTGATTATCTTAATTTAGTTTGGCTTTTTTTATATTTCAGCCATACCATAGGTATGGTGAAATATTTTGTTATATTGCAATCCATACTACAGTATGGATTTGCAATATATTGTTTTTGCTCGGTTTCTTCTTCCTCTTCTGTCAAATTTTCAAATGGTCAAGGATTAAACTTTTTTTTATCTATGGGTCAAATAAACTGAAATTTGCATGAAGGTAGAGATAGCAAATACCCCCAGGCGTTTTTTCCTTTTTTTATAGAGGCCTTAAAATTATGATATTTAGGGTTTTTGGTCATTTTAGAACAAATATATATACATAATATATATATATGTTGCCCCTGTGCCCTGGTATTACAACCTAATGGCCTAAAAGTTTGTACAGAGGTGCATTTGACATATGAGCACAGTCAACCATCAACACTTTCTTCATAGATTACTTCAAAAATCAGTTATTGGGGGGGGGGGGGGCATTTTTGACTAAAATTGTATATTTTTGGTTCCTATGCCCTTGTATTTAAACCAAATGACCTAACATTTGGTACATTAGTGCATTTGATATATGACCACAGAACTTCATCAATGCTGTCTTCATTGTTTAGTCCAAAAATGAGTTATTTGAGGGTTTTCGGCCATTTTTGACTAAAAATGTATATTTTTGGCCCCTATGCCTTGTATTGAAACCAAATGACCTGAAATTTGGTACAGAGGTGCATCTAATATATGCTCACAGGACCCTGTTGACACTTTCTTCATAGATAACTAAAAAAATTCGTTGTCTGGGGGTTTTCTGCCATTTTGACTAAAAATGTATATTTTTGGCTCCTATGCCGTTGTATTGAAATCAAATGACCTGAAATGTGGTACAGAGGTGCATTGAACATATGCTCAAAGGACCCCATCAAAACATTCTTCATAGATTACTTCCAAAATGAGTTATTTTGTCATTTTAGCCATTTTTAACTAAAAGTATATATTTTTGGTTCCTATGCCCTTGTATTGAAACCAAATGACCTAAAATTCGGCATGGAGATGTAGGACAGTGCTTCATTTTCGTTTTGAGCATACATTACTTTTAATTGCTGAATTTTGGGATTTTTTGCCATTTTTAGACAAAATGTTAACTTTTGGCTCCTATGCCTTTATATAAAAACGAAATGATCTGAAATTTGGTATGAAGGTGTGTGTGATAGGTGCCTGCTGGGCTCTATTCAGACATACGGTGTGCGTCACTTAGAAATGGCTAAATTTGGGATGTTTTGCTATTTTGACCAAAAAAGTATATTTTTGCGTCCTGTGTCATGAAAAAAGCCAAAAGATTTGGAATTTGGTATTGGGTAATGATGTTGCGGGACAGGTCAACTCCTGCAATAGGTTGATATGGAACAGTACATCTTTGCATAGGGATGAAGATGGATTGCAATATGCTGTATTTGCTCCCAAGCAAATGTCGGCCTTTCTAGTTCTTCTTCTCCTGTCAAATCTTCAAAACACTTATCACTGGTTCTCATTGAAATGTCGAAAATGGCATTTTTTGGTCAAAAAATAAATCGGCTTTATTTTCACTAAAAACTCCTTGGTTGTTTGGAAATATTCCTCTTTTAACCATAGCCAAAAGATGGCAACTTATTTGACCTAAAATGTCCCATTGGTAATGCATTACAGGGCATGTAACAAACGTTACCGGTAACGTTTGTTGCAACAGTAGACTTTAGGCTGTTTTATTCGAAAGGACTTACCTTATTGACTACATCATTTAGGTACAAGTGGATGTCCCTAGTGACATTTGAAAAGTGGGCAGTTTTTTTACACCAGGTCAAATAGAAAGCTTAGACAGCATCGAACAATGGTAACATTTGTTACAGTCATTTATGTACAACATTTTGTTAAGCAAGGTGGGATACAAATGACATTCAACAACCTTTTCTTGTTTCTTTAGAAAGCCAGAAAAACTGTAAAGCGTCACAAAAAGACAATTTCTAGTCTTATACGTGCATAATATAACCGTGGCAACCATCATACTAGTGGTGGTAACGTTTGTTACAGAATCTGGCGACAGGCATAAACCACCTCACACATCCTCCAAGATCAGTGACAGGAGCGATCTGACGTGATCGGGCAGAGGGCCTGGGTAGCTGGTTTCACTGGGCGAACAATAATTCTGGGAACTGAACTGTTACATATTTGGCTACTATTTGAATTCTTCGTTTCTTCTCAGGCGACAGCCATTTTTAAGGGGGTAAAATCCCACCAGTGGCTATAATAGTGTTCTAAGCCATCAACCAATACGAATGTTGTGGTGCATCTTTTGTAAAACATTACAGGGATTGTGGAAATACGAAGGAACCAGTGATGTTGTCTATAATTTGCCCCATATCAAGGCGTAAAGTCATTGAGACAGCATTTCGACATTTAAATGAGAACGAGCCTTATCTCCGTCGGTCCTAAACCGAATAACTTAAAATTTGGCACAAGAGTAGAGTGGGCCAATACCCCTAGGCGTTTTTATATCTGCCTTAAAAATGATTAGATTGAGGTTTGGGGTAATTTTATGTATATTTTCGCACCCTGTACCCTGGTATTACAACCTAATGACCTGAAATTTGGTACAGAGGTGCTTTGATTATATGCCCATATAGATTAAATAACAGTTTTAGCATGCGGTACAACAAAATGCTTAATTTTACAACTTTTTGCCATTTTTGTCACCAAAAAATGACATATTTGGCTCCTGTACCCTCGTTTTACAGCTAAATGACCTGAAATGTGGTATAGGAGTGCCCTTTACATAAGCAATAAGGATTTGATAACAATTTTGGCATACAGTACAACAAAATGCTCAATTTTGCGTTTTGGGGGGCATTTGTTGACACGAATAGGACATGTTTGGCTCTTGTAACCCCATTTTAGAACGAAATGACATGAAATTGTGTTAAAGGATGCTCTAGATATTTATTCAAATGACCCATGTATAATCTTCGGCAAAAAAGCACTTAAAAATGATATATTTTAGGATCATTTTCCACCTCAACACTGCATGTGCAAGCCTGGACATATTCATATAACTTAATTATTTTGCACTGATCTACTTTGCAATTTTACATGGGGTGTGCAGGAAGAGCCCATTCTCACATGAAAGGGGGCAATTTTTTTAAAATCTATTTTTGGTCCTTGGTAATTATGTCAAAGTCCTATTTTAGAGGACATCTTTTTGGAATGCTGCACTTTACATAGGTGTATCAGAGGAAGAGTCCATTATAGGGAGATTTTTTTTTCAAATTCAGGTTTGGACTGGTACATGGTGATGATTCAAACTTCCGTCTGATCTATTATACCTTTTCATGCGCGGAGGACCTTTTTCGCTTAGTTTAATTTTGGACTGGGTTTCTTATTCAAACGGCCATTTTTTTCAATGGGAGTATTTCTGGACTGGTCTATTGTGCAAATTCATATGAGGTGCACCGGAAGAGTCTATTCTTGCAGGGGAAATGTTGTAAGATTCTTTATTGGGCTAAAGTTTGATTAGTATAAGTGATATTTAAGCAGACGCGTTCCATTTTCGTACATCGATGATTTTAGAACATTCCATCCTTGCATGTGGAGCGAGATGGCTGAAATGTGCTGTATTTGCTCTTAAGCAAATGTCGGCCTTAGTAGTTTATTAGGATTAGTAGTACTATTACATTTCATTTTATATCATATCATATATTTGTAAGCTACATTTACATAATGCCCTTAATACCTTTTATTCTGAATTGCGCACCATAGGTTGATCTGAAAAAGCTGAACATGGTAGCAGGTGTTGTCACACAAGGAAGGGCCGACTACGACCAATGGGTGACCAACTACAAACTCGCCTTCAGCTCCGACGGCATCGTCTGGCACACATACTCCGAACATGGACAGGAAAAGGTAGATGGAAAATGTTATCGCACAGCCACACTGCGTACTAGATTTATACGATTTCATAAAGCTAGAGTATTACAGATAATTCCAAACCCTCGCCAAATCGGGCAGTTTGCGGGGACAAAAGGTACATCAGATAAAAGGTAAAAAAACTCAGAACGCGTAAGAAACTAGTCAAGAGCATAATTGTTTTGTATACCCTTTCTCGTTTCCGTAAACATAAGTTCCCAAAACACATTTGTTCCCAGCAAAATGTGGGAAGAGACGGAATAATGTGTTTGCATTTATGAAGATGACTCACTTAGGTCAAACGTTTTTGGGGACGTTTTGAAATTTTGTAGCACATTTTTATGTATACAAATATCTCTCAAATGTTAAGATAATGGCAGCACAGATACAGCATATATAGAGAGAAATTTTGATTCATAAGAAACTATTCTAGTACAATTAATACCAAGTTGAAACATGGTAACTACTTGTTTTACAAAAGAAATTCCGTATTCAATGCGATCTATGTCAATTATTCAGTTGTGTCTTTTATAAAAGATATAGTTCTTCACATTACAAAAAAAAATGATTTTATAAAGAAAACAACCAATGCCTTGCAATTAGACATTCAAATATATTTCTATCAAATTGGAACGTTTTTGGTGGATTCAAAACTTGTGAAATCATTGGCATTGATCTTTGTAATTCCCTCTTTCTCAATAGGTATTCGTTGGCAATACTGATAGGAACTCAGAAGTACGACACCTTGTTGTTCCTCCGATCACCGCCCGGTTTATTCGTTTCTACCCGCTGACATGGACCAACCGCCCTAGCATGAGGATGGAGGTACTCCTGTGTGCCACGGGGACGACAATGCGAGGTAAGTACGTTTATAAAAGCTAGATATCCAGGTATTACAATATTCAACTAGAATCCAATCTCTACATCTGGATGAAAACGGGGATTTACTTACAGAATTCTCGAATGGCATCCATATCTCTTCTTAAGTACCTCTACAAATGAATTGACAGAACAATTCAAGTACATTTAACTACAAAAAAAATGGTTCAACATGTCAATTCACCTACTCGTAATGACCATATGTACATGTTACTCAAATGTGAATCATGGCTGTATGGGACAAAAACTTTTCCTGTGGTATTGTCTTACCATAGGGAACTCTACAAACAAGATTTACATTTGTGTAACATTTGCATACGACCATTAGGAGTTTGTAATTTAACATGTTCAACCAGTTTTGCTAGTTAGCTGTACTTGTATTGAATTTTTCTGCCAGTTTCTTCTAGTGACGCTGAAGAAGAGTGATGGATGTCACTCGAAACGTCCGGAAGTACATTTCCGTTTTTTTAATCCAGTTTAAGGGATTAAATGGTATTTTTAATAATAATGTTATGTAAGCCATGTTGTCTTGCAGTTTCCACTGATCCCTTGATTGAAAACACTTATAAGTCGAGGAATTCCCGGACCTGTACTTCAAATTGTAACGCGTATACAACCCTCTGCTTGGCCATATAGATCAAGTACCTCCAAGTTGCCAATAGCGTTTGATTCCTAAGGCCTTTGATGTTAGGAAAGTGGCGAAATCTTGTTCACTTTTGCATGTACACAAGCGTAGCGATACGAATTGTAGATAATATATCAATGATTAAGGCCCCTACATCACTTCTCGTCTTACTTATTGTCTATATTTGCATCCAGGTGTTTTTATTTTGTTTACGTGTCAATGCCTTAACGTCTGACATATTACCTACAATTCATATTGCTGCACATGCGCATCAGGAATAGCGACATAGATTATAGGCTTGGGCAAACTAACATGCAATTTTGTAAATGCTGGGGCGTGTTTCTGTAAAACTTTTCAACGATGCTTACTGGAGAATAAAGGATTCAGAGGTGACACATGAATATTATTTACATATTAGTTAAGGACTCTTTTGAACAGGTTGTCCGAAAGCAGACCACGTTCGTTTTAACGGAGTTTGCTACAAGAATTTTACGGGACCAAAAACTCCCGATGAGGCCAGACAGGCTTGTGCCGAAGACGGGGGCATGTTAGCCATGCCGAAGGACAGAGCGACCAACACTTTTCTCGCCAGTCTACAGAAGGACATCGGAGGTTACTGGCTTGGGCTCATTCAAAAGAAATGAAAAAAAAAAGTTTCCAAATCGAAACAAAATCTAAGAACTTATGATGATGATTTTTTTATCAAGGCTTAGGTGTTTCAAGAAATGGTATTAAATAGATATTTCTCAAATGTTAACGACCTTTTTTCACTTTGGTTCTTTCTGTAGCCTGCGACTGGCAAGTAGTCTTTGAGATCCGGTCGGGAGTTGGGGACTGGGCTGTGAAGGCCTGGAGCTCAGATCACGCCATCACCGGGCACTTTAAGAGCCCGCTGGTGGACATATGGGACACTCTGGGGGTCAAAAGGGTAAGGATCGGTTCCCCTTTTCTCCCGGTCACCCAAAGCACTTCAAACGACCTCAAACAACCCCAAACGACCTTATATGGCTCTAATATGCAGGGTTTTTTTTTTACATTACGTCATGGCTAGAACATAGTATGTGGTAAGAATGGTACGATTTTACATCAAAAGTTTGAAGATGATGTTGACATCACTTTTTACTTCTCTTTTGATATTAATTTTCTCGTTCAGCGTATGATTATATCCTCTCGAATGATTACTTCACCGTGTCATCTGTCGTGCTCTAAAATCTATGAACCTGTCCATCTTTTGGATACCTAAAGGCCGGTCAAAGGTTGCTTAAAGCTAATATCTTCCTCCGTCTTGACCCACGGAAGATTGGTGAAATATCAAAATAAATCTATCGTTACAAAACGAAACAATTGCATGTATATAAAGATGATTCTAAATCTTGATGTATTTTATTTTTTCCAGGTGAATGTTTCTCTGTTCCAAGGATCAGAGGTTAGAGAGTTGATCTTTGACGGAAAGAACAGTGACAAGTTCAGCTGGTTCTCTAAGGACCGCCTCCTGACGTCTCCTTGGTCGGACCTGCCGACAGCACATACCAACTTCTTTTCCATCGACGGAGAGACACAGGCCATATCTCGCAGGTTAGTCTACCCGTCTCGGGCAAAAACTGATGGCTTTTCGACCTTCTTTAGACATGGTTTGGAGACCCTACTAAACATAACCAACCATGGCGTCCTAGCCCGCTCCAAACCGTGGTTGGTGTAAAGGTATGCCCAAAACCCGGGTACACATAACCATGGCTTCCTAACTTTTTCCATGCTTGAAAAAAACGAGGTATAACGTTATAGTTCATCCTTATTACGAATAACTAACCATGGCTTCCCACACTTTTTCGTCACATTTTCATCAAATTATAGCTAATCCTTGTCACACATGACTAACCATGGCATCCCAACCTTCTCCATACCACTGTTGGTATATCATTATACATGTAGTTAATCCTTGTCAGACCTTCTTTAGACCATGGTCAAGTTATAAGCCCCTGCCACTCATAGCTACTTACATTACTTAGAATGTTCAAACCTGCTAGAAGACGAACAAAACGGTTTTCGTAGGGCAAGAGCCTGTATTGACCATATCTTTACAGTGTGTACCGTCATCAGGGCCCGAATGGAGCAAGGAAAGCCAACATTTGCTTGCTTCATTGACTTCCAAAAAGCCTTTGATTGGATAAATGGAGACCTCTTAGCCTTTAGATTACTACACAACGGTGTGGATGGGAAATTTTACCAGGCAATAATGACTCTTTATAAGTCCCCAGTAGCTTGCGTACAAGTGAATGAGTATCAGACACAATGGTTTCCCACCCCCTTTGGAGTTAAACAAGGTGATGTACTGTCACCAACCCTATTTGCTATGTATGTGAATGTCCTTGCTCAAAATGTTCAAGAATCAGGGTTGGGCGTCAGGCTTGATGATATGCAGACGACATCATTATTGTAGCAGAAAGTGAGAGCGAACTGCAAGAAATGTTAAACATTTTTGCTGATTGGTGCTCTAAGTGGAGACTTATGGTACACCAAGGAAAAACTCAAATCATGCACTTTAGGAAGAAAGAAACAAGAAGGACTTCATACGAATTCCGTTTCGGAGAGATGAAGCTTGATATTGTGAGTTCTTACAAGTATTTAGGCCTCCACTTAGATGAACACATGTCCTTTACCTCAGCCGCGAGTGTTCTCGCTGACTCTGCGGTGAGAGCCCTAGGTATTCTAGGCAAAGTTAAAGCTCTAAAAGAACTCGGATACCACGCGTATACACAAGTCTATGAGTCGTGTGTTTGCCCTATTCTTGACTATGCCGCAGGTGTTTGGGGGTTTAAGAAATATGATAAGTGTTCTGTGGTCCAGAATAGGGCAATCCGGTGTTTTTTAGGTGTACACAAATTTGCTCCCGTCCTTGCCATAACAGGAGACATGGGCTGGATGCCATGTGAAATAAGAGGGAAAGGAGCAGTAATTGCTTTGTGGAATAGACTTACCAATATGCCTAATGACAGACTCACAAAGAAAGTATTTTTGTGGGATATTCAAAACCATGGCCCCTGTAGCAAGGACGTTCACAAAATATTCTGTAGTGCTGAACAAGAATATATTTTCGCAAACAAATTAAGGGCGGATACACGGCAAATAAAAGAGAAACTGTTTCATATGTATGAAGAAGATTGGTCTTATGGCATATGGCAAAAGCCCAAACTCAGAACATACAGATTATTTAAGGATGCCTATTGCACAGATCGTTATGTAACAATGAACCTTAGTAAAAGCCAAAGATCTCTTTGTGTGCAGTTGCGAGCGGGAATTTTACCACTGTATATTGAAACTGGCCGGTACCAAGCAATCCCTGAGGAAAATAGGATTTGTACAATGTGTTGTCTAGGTGAAGTTGAAAACGAGGCGCACTTTCTTTTCTACTGCCCTTTCTATGATGACCTACGGGAAAGTCTGTTTCGCAAAATGTATGAAAAATCTCCAGAGGTCATCTGGGAAAGGGACGAAATCAGAATGAAGTGGTTATTTAATGATGGGATTTCTGAATTTTCACACTTCTTACACAAAGCCTGGAACAAAAGAAGAAGATAGTTATAGACATGATTCACATATACTTCTGTTCTTTTGTTTACTTCATATTTCTGTATATATTTTACTTTGTTTAATTCTGAGAATTCTTGGTTTGTTAATCTTGATTTATGTCTGCGATTATATTATGACAGTTCTGTTACCTAAGTTGTTTAGCAGCTACTGCTCATGTTTCCTATGTTCACTTACGTTGTACATGTATTACCCTCTGTTCATTTATACTTTCTGTTGACGTGTCTTATAAGCCCACGCGGGCTGGGCGTTTGTAAACGCACGCCACTTTAATAAATCATCATTCATTCATTCATTCACTCATTCATTCATTCATTCATTCATTCATTCATTCATTCATTCATTCATTCATAGCTGACCATGCCGGATCATGTTAGGTTATGTCTTAGCGTCTTTACACTGCATTTATATGAGAAGGTTTACAAACTTGTGTCGTATATATTTAACTTAGGTATATTCGATAGATATTAATTTTGGAAAAGAAGACCTAATTCGATCCTGACCTTGTCGCTGCAGATCTTGGTATATCAACCGTAGCTACGAATGGTGCCCTAATGATACCGGCTGGCTGGCGGTAGTGGAGACAGGGCCGCAGGCCTTGTGTGAATGGGAACGTGTACCCGCAGGTCCAGCCATATTGTACTCCAGAAAGTCCACTTATATCAAATGGGCTAACGGTCAGTACCTTGGACTATGTACCAATGTCAATATTAGAATAACATAATAGAATAGAATAGAATGAAGGGGAAGAGAAGATAATAGTGTAGTGTAGTGTAGTCTAGAAAAGAGTAAAAAATTGATAGAGCAATAAGATAGCGCAAATAAGTGAAGAAGAGAATAGCATAGAGTTGGATAGAACAGAATAGAATAGAATAGAATAGAATAGAATAGAAAAGAATAGAATAGAATAGAATAAAATAAAATAAAATAAAAAAGAGCAGAATAGAACAGAGTAGTGTAGAATAGAATGAAATGAAATGGAGTAGTGCAGAATAGAATAGAATAGACAGAGGACAAAAAGTACTTCGAAAATTTCGTAAATCGAGTTCTAAATATCGTGAACAGTTATTTGTAAAATCTGCTTCTACTGTGTTGCCAGAGTGATGACCTGTAGAACTTTACCCTTTCAGGAGGTGCTGACCTGGGGTTGCTGACCGGATGGTCATCTCCATCAACACCTGCAGCCCCTAAGGTTTCTCTGGCGTCTTGAATTTATCTTTAAGACACTTAGATCTTCTCATCTATTAGAAGTAAGTATCATATAGTGGTTGTTGTTTCTATTTATCTTGAAAGACATTTTAACAATGTGAAAAATAATGGACAGTCTCTTTCAAAGCTGGTTCCCGTAAAAAAAATAGAGTTTATTATTACAATTAACTTAATCATGGGTAGTTTCACTTAACAATAAATACATGTAATATTATAAACTATTGTCCTGGGAAGTAAGGGGCAATACCAGATTCAGATTGAGCCAGAAATGAGCAAAGAAAGCTGACGAGTGCTGACTGGTTGAGCCAAGAATGAGCAAAGAAATCTGACCAGTGCTGATGGTGATTTAGACTTTTTTACCTTTTAGTCATTTATTCTACGTTTACCAGAGTGTCTTTGCAGAATTCATAGTCTGTATAGACTGAATGACACACACACACCAGAATGACACACACACACACAGCAGAGTAGCCTCTGAAATTTGAAATCATGTACAATAATCAAGATTCACCAAAAAGGTATTTCCAGTGGTCACGCCTGCTGGTGACTAAGCTTGCGTCAAGTTCAACCCAATTGCGACCAACTTGCGCCGGTTAGCAAATGTATTTCGCAAACAGGCGCGGACCAGTGAGATAACCAAAATAGTGGTAGAAGTAACCTGTATTTACTTTAAAGGTCATTCTAATAATAATACTGAATAGATGTACTATACGTATGCGGAATGCCTGAATTGCTTGAAAGTGTTTCAACTGAAAATGTTACAAAAACGTGGAAAAGTTCAGGCAGCAGGCTGCTATGTAACGTTGAAGAGAAAGTAAATAAAATGAAATAAAGAATGTTTTGTGTGTTGGAGTACAGGGGATTAGATTCCTTAAAAGAAGAGGACTAAAATCGACCTCGTTATTTTATACTTTCTCTCATTTGGAGGATGACATTTAATCTGTGCTGTCCAACATCACTTGGCGCACCAAATAATACAGTCTTCAAATTAAAACAGCAAACATTCATACTATTATGCAGCCATCTTGGTGACCTTCGACCTCTCTTTTATAAGAACGCAACAAAATGCAAGGACCATAAAGCTTTACAAATAAATCATTTGTGAAAGAACAGTCAAACGTAAAAGTAAGTAAAAATATTTACAAAGCTTTACTTATTTATACATAATCATATACTTTTAAGATACTAGTTACAATTCAATAGATACGGCAAGTTTGCATATATATAGTCTCCAAGTATATGTACGCCTTGGTTTGGTTTGGAATTTACTTGTGAAACACTATTCCCCTTTCTATGTCGTGTGGTTGAGTTTTAACATCGATGACCGTTGGGCGACGATGTTTCCCGAGGAACCCCTTCAGACGCTGCCACAGGTACTCCCACACCTCCAGGAGGGTCAGCAGGCTGGCTCCTATAAACAGGCCCATCATTCCTCCTATGTTACCTGTGTCGGATGGGGAGGGGGGCGTACACATCAGTGAGTATATGTTTTTTGGCGACGCCTCTGGGGCGGAGACATTTTCTACAGTATTACGATCGCTTTAAAGGAATATATTAAAGATGAAGCATTAGTACTAGTAATACTTGTGAGTGTAAAGGTGGACTCTCATTGCACTTGGGGCACCAGTGCGGCACTGCGGGGTTCGTAGATGACTCAACGAATATCAGAGATAAAGAACGAATTTTCTTACGTTTTGTGTATTTTGTTGTCTTCAAAGACAAAGTCATACTTTGTTTGCGTATGAAGCAATGTCTAAATTATTCAAAATCACAAAAACAATAAAACAGTGCCAAGCGCAGTGAAGGAACCTCGCAGTGCCTCAACGGTGACCCAAGTGCAGTGAGATTTCACCTAAAGGTACTACTACTAATGAAAACTGACCTACAAGAGAGTATCACAGGAATAAAAGAACATGAGTAAAGCTAGGACTGATCAACTTCTGAACAGACAGCAGTTCACATTGTAGTACAGACATTTGAGTAATGAGGCTGTCGATACACGCTCGAGGTACATACTAGAACATGGGACCTTCCGAAAGAAAGCTTCAACTAGGATGCACCTGTCTGCTTCAAAACGGTGTTCACAAGGGTTGGGTACCGGTAACATAAAATTCAGGTCCGTTTCAGGTCCAGAGGATCAGGTCCAGGTTTACGCCTGAACCTGGACCTCATTCATTGTGTGAGAACTTGTGAATGGGCGATACTCAAAACATTGGTCCATTTCGTAACAGAGAAATATGTTTTGTAGAGTATTCGAATTTGAAATCCTACAAGGCTAACTGCCTCTGTACTATTGAATGTAAAACTTGGTAGAAATGACTATAGACTCCACTCTACTTCTCTCTTATTTTCTTCGACCGGTAAGCCTCGACACGTGTGAATGCCTGATTATATAATCTGTTCATTTTTCAAGAGGTCCAACATCCGGTCCACCGAATTTTTTCAGGTTCGGTTTTTCAGGACCGGTCCAATAAGAACAAACAGTTTTGTAGCGGCACGCTGTACCGGTACCCACCCCTAGTGTCCACAGAAATGTTCGCGGTAATTTTGATTCCGCGGTTTTCGCGGTGGCCTCTTCACCGCAAACTCAAAGCCACAGCGAACATTTTCCATTGTAGTATTTGAGTACAACTATGGTGCGACAGCGAACTTGAAACCACCGCAAACATTCCACTTTCCCGCTAACGCGAAAGTAAATCTCCGCGAACTTAAATGCATTACAGTGTTGGAACAAGGATTGGCCGACATTTATCTTGATACACGTACTTAGTAGTTTTTTTTTTTCAATAAGGAAGTTGATGGCACGTATCAGATGACGTGCATCTATTAAGGAATTTACAACTCACTCCCTTTTTACTTACTTGCAAGTTGTCCTCCGTCCATTGCTTTCAGTTCTGTGATTTTCTGGTAGTTCAGTTTCTCATAGAAGACGCTGAACACGACGCCGTTTGCTCTACAGGAAGAAAAATACTACGAGATTATGCTTCAATTCATCAAGTTTTAATTATTTCTTGCACACATTTGCACTTTAACCGAAAAAGACATCGACAAAATATGGTGATCATTGGATTGCTCGTGCCACAACTCCTTGGATGTCTAATTCACCTAATGTAAGCTTCCTTTTATGGAGAACGTCTTTTTCTCGACATCTTTCGGTTGCATTTTCTATATCTACTCAACATAAAAGGGCTCTAACAAAGTTCCACACAGGTGTACGTCATCAACATATGCCCTTCGCATATATCAATGACGCTATGATAACTCCTTCACAAAATCTTCAAATTGCTTAATCTGAGACGTCTGATCGTTTCCAACATCATGTCCAGTTGCATTGCTTGTTCAGCAACTTCTTGCCTGTGTTTCTAAATACCCCATTCTTTCAACAACACAATAGTTTACATACATATAGTTTATTCAACTAATAAGTGGAACTAGCGCTACCAAATTAAAACAGGACAATAACATGGGGTGAGCAAACTCACGTTATGTAGTCTGCGTCCATGCCCCAGTACGGTGCAAGGTAGGTCCGGGTGTGTCTGTTCGGCCATCCTGCGTACGACACAGACGTGCTGTATGACGTCATACTGCAGGGTACGGGACAGTCACACTTCAGCTCACCTCTGATCACCTGATCTAAAACAATAAAAAAAACGTCGGACGACATACGAGTTTTAATTTCACCAGTTATGCCGGTGTTCTACACATGCACAAATAAACTACCAAAAACGAAACGAATGTAATGAATGAAAATGTAAAACATGTAATGAATGAAAACATCTACTCTAGTTATGAGCCTTGACGAGGGGGAAATACGAACTTAGTCACGTTTGGGACCGCTTTATCGCAGAAGCGCCACCTTGTGGCGAGGAGCAGTCGTAGATTATATTACGACCCCGATGAAGGGGGCAAACAAAGTGCTAAAATGATTGCAGATAATAATTTAGTGACCTGTAGTACCGAATACTGTTCGCCTTTGGCCTTTGGCCGATGTGGAAGGCAAAGTATCTGTAAGCTATTAAACACTCACCTAATACATCGTTGACACATGTGAACATGGTAGTCGGGTCACATGTTGGTGCCGTTCCTATTTGGGCAGATAGGATAGATAAACCTTAGGATTGTTAAATTTCAATCTTCTTGCCTTGGAGGCTGGTATCACCATTGCTACGTCGATCAAACTATGATTAAAAATATACATAAAAGTTTCGATGCAGAACCACACGCGGACCCGCACATGGAATGTGACCTAGACAACTTCTATCTCTTCTACGAAAATTGTATCACACGGCTGTTTCAGTCCACATGCGATACACAGAATAAAGTTTGGAGATAGCACACTGAAAATCTCATCACTGCGTCGTTAGATTCATATGAACGAGCATCACGGCAACCATAATTATTCTTTTCATTATACTCTACTGCCATAATGTTGTCAATCAAACTTGTCTCAGCATTAGAGAGAACACTACACTGGACTGACCAGTCGTCATTGACGTGTCACACTGCAGAGTGTGTGGTAACGTATACAGTACACGGTCCAACTTTGTAACTTTGTATTATTGTACACGCCTGATAATTGCTCGAAATACGCTGGCAAATTGGGTGTGCAATTACAAAGCTTTTACTGCACCTGGTAAGTTGTAGGGCCGACAGCTGCAGTTGCTGACCACGTGTTTACTCCTGCACTCCAGATAGCAGCCGTTCAACGTGTAGGTGTCGTAATACTCCAGCTGTCGGTCGTCGCAGACCCCCCACGGTGGCACGTGGTTCTCGTACTGGGGAGGGGAAAATATTGAATTGTGTTAATAGATAAGAAGCTACTTCAGTATTGCATTCCCTGCAGTCTAACTGATTGCAGTCTCACAATTTGGCTCCTGGCTCCAAATGAGTTGGTTAAGGCATCTCGGCTGCAGGTAGACTTTTTGGCGACGCCTCAGGGGCTAGCCTAATATTATAGAGAGCGTTTGTTTTGACAAGAATTCCCCAAATTCCACAGTCATATCAGGAATTCCTCCCCATGCCTGTGTAGTTGCATCATCCCTTTAGGGCCATACATATAGCTTTCTGAAAGGATAGAACACAAAAACAACTCACCTTCAATAACAATCATTAATACCTATAAACAATAAAACCGTCGCCATGGCAATAGTTTTTAATGCCACACTCATCTGAACTTCAGGACTCACCAGTATCTGCTTGACGGAAACGAGAGCGTGGTTGCCCGGCGCGAGGGCGATGCCCTGGGTGTCCATCATGGGAGGTTCCCTCGGATCGTGCACCAGGAGCTTCAGTCCCACCTCAGCATTCCCACTAGCGGTATACGTTTCAGTGTACTCATCCTATTGAAGCAAGTGCCATTTATTGCATAATAACAATGGAGGGTTCATATCAGGTGACAGTAGATGCACAGTAATCTCCAAGTAGATCCTACAGTAGCATAGGATAGTATCAAAAGCTGGCAGAGGAGTGGAGCCGACTTAGGGGTGTGTTTTGCTACATGGCAAATGCACACCTTTTGGCTGACTACACTCCTTGGCCAGTTTGGTATGCCATCTTATGCCATCGTAGGAGCTGCTTGGAGATTAGATTCACAGTAACAAAAATAGACTGCCAGCTCCTTTTGTCTTTTTCGTTTGTCTACTCCCATGCCCTAACTAGCAAATCCTATCTTATGATTAGTATTACTCGCCCATATTTGGTTACCTGCAAGGCTTTCTGAACAATTGTTTGTGTTGATGTAAAGTTGCCCGATACAATATATTCAATAGCAGACTCCTCAATACCCTTCCCATTAGCCATGTTTATTATCTTATAAACCGCCATCTAAGTAGCTTGTACTACTTTAAAATCAGGTACATGAATTGTGACCTAGAAAACTTGTTTTACTCTCAACTAAGATTGCATCACTCCGCGTTCAGCTCATATCATAAAACAAGTAGAATAGGGTTTGGAGTCAGCTCACTCAGATCCCTTCATTTCGTCGTTGAATGTAAGTGAGCATCTGGACATCAGAAAACAGCCATATGCGAATACGTTAGAATACCTATGACCACTCACCACTTTAAGGTCGATGAACGCCATGAATCCTTGGCTGGAACCCTGCATGGACTGTTTTAGCGGGTTGTCGGCATCAGCGTTAAAGGTATAGCAGTTTCCGTAGTGGCCGAATGAATGGGTGAAGTTCTGGTGGGACAGACATTGATTGACAGAGCTGTATTTGCTCGCTAGCAAATAGGCATTCCTAGTTTTACTGTAGGATCTGACCCGACTCTACAAAATCCACGTGACCGTTAGTCTCTACCATAAACTGGGTAATATACAGTCATAAGCTATTGTGAATTGTGATTATGACTACAGCGGAGTAAAAGGTTTTAAACCTATCCAGACTGGAGGAGGGGGGCTAAAATTGCCTGCGCCAGCTTTGGCCTCCTATAGCTCCCAAACAGCTTGTGATAGAACAACCAAACTTTGTGAGTTTTCCTAAAATATTTTTGGCAACAATTTTCCAAATAAATTGGCTAAGTTTGTGATTTTCTGAAAGGCAAATTTTACAAAAATTCCTAATTTTGGTTTAAACAATGGGATTTTAAGATTTTCTTGCTAAACTAAACTCCTTTTCATATATCTTTAATATGGAACACATCTTAGTTGAACATTTATAATTAAATATTGATAAATTATGCTTATGTAATCGGTCAAAATCCCGCCATGCCCCCGACGTACGTTTTGCCCTTTACACGACCTTCCGGCCAGGTGTAAAAATTTATACTTGACTTCGGTCGGAGAGGTAAAAGAAAAGACTACCTTTCTGTCTGTCTGTACTGTGTATATGTGGCACTGTTGATATAAGTTAACTTGAGTGCAGTGCCACATTGTCCTCGTCTGTCCAAAAAGCAATTAGAAAGAAATTGTATGAACTTACCCGTTCGGTACAGTGGACCCCCTTCCAAATGCATAGAGGCATGCGATTCCAGTGGATGTCAAAGCCTTTTTGCAACAGGAGATCCTCAACATTCATGCCCTGTTTTGTAACAAAGTTAAAGATACACAAAATGGTCCCGTTTGTGAAAGACACATATAGTGGGTCTACATATCGAAAGTTTTGGGACATTCAAAATACCTCATCATCGTAACACGGTTGTTGCAATACTTACTTACTTAATATATATATAATACTCAAGCTTTTCACTCTTTACAATAGGGTAAATCGTGAAGGGGCCATTGCAAAAACAAGTTTGTCATAAAACTGTACACAGTAAACAAACACATACTTGGTATCTGCAAAAATCGGTTTCAGGGCACCTTTGATCCCCTAATGACGTCACATATCCCAGCGTCCAGTGCGTGTCATGAAATTCCAATTCGACAAAGTCAACAATGTGGTTACCTATTCCTCTGTGTAAGATTGAATATAGGGACTCTAGATTGTTATCGTACTAAAGCAATTGAGTTTTTTATTCATTTACATTTACTGCATGTCGATCCCTACAAACACACACACACACACACACACACACACACACACACACACACACGAACACTTACCTCCGTGGTGGAATTGACGGTCTCATCAGGTATCGCACCACCGGCTATGATCGTGTCAACGTCAAGTTGAACTGCGTACAGGAACATCGACAGGTAGACGAAGTCAATAATCTTCAGCTTACCTTCGTCAAATCTGCAAAAATGTAAATGCAAATACCACGTATGAAAATTATGTCTGTATGTGTGTGTGTGTGTGTGCGTGCGTTTGTGTTTATGTGTCTGTGTGTGTGTTCGTGCGTTTGTGTTTATTTGTCTCTGTGTGCGTATGTGTGTGTGTGTGTTTTTGCGTTTGTGTGCGTGTGCGTGTGCGCGCGCGTTTGTGTGTATGTGTTTGTATGTGTGTGTGTGTGTGTGTGTGTGTTTGTGTGTGTGTGTTTGTGTGCGTGTGTATGTGTGTGCGTCTGTGTGTGTGTGTAGTGTGTGTGTGTGTGTTTGTGCGTGTGTGTGTGTGTGCGTTTATGTGTATGTGTTTGTGTGTGTGTGTTTGTGTGTGTTTGGGTATATGTAAATGTAGGCGTGTGTATGTATGTGCATTTGTATGCTTGTGTTTTTGTATGCTGACATTTTGCGTGTATTTGTGTGTGTGCGTGTGTGTGCAAGCGTGTGTGTGTGTGTGTGTGTGTAAATAGTATATCACGTCTTGCCTGTATGCATAGAGATACATGGTCAGTCTGAGAATTCGTGCTGTATTTTACGCTTACCATATTTAATTAGTACAAAGTAGTATACCACGCTCATACAGTGAAAATATCATGATCTTTAAAACATAGAAGTAAGTACAGAAGTACAAAGCTGTACATGTCATCAACACCAAAGAACACCATACACTGAAAACGCTGTACGTATAACTTCACCTACTTGTTCATGTTGCAGACTGTGACCGCCGGAAAAATCACCTCATCGTCAAACTCCAACTTCGTATCTGTGATGGTGTTGTAGCTGAAGTAGTCGATAATCCTGGGCAGTGCGAAGAAAACAAAAAGCTATAAACTTATCGCAGAGATCGATGCGCAGGACTCGCAGATTGGAATTTTTGGCGATGCCTCAGTGGCTAGCTAGCTGAGGCGTTATGCTTCCGTTTGACAAGAATTCCCCCAATCCCGCAGGCATGTCAGGAATTTTCCCCGCCTGCGTAGTTGCATCATCCCTTTATTTTTAGTGTTTCTGTTTTCACTTTATTGCAAACCAAGTAAACAAGAGTTCGGAAACCTCATACCTCCATGAAATATTTTAATTATGTTAATGACTTTGACATCTGCATTATTTATGCTTGGCTATGTACACCTTTAGCTAACTTGCAGAGGTCACAATATTGGCAATCCAAGAACGTAATACATGTGCTTGGAAGTATTTGGACACTTTCACATTAATTATGCAAATTAGGGACTTATTTGCATAATTGGAATCTGCTAATCTTCTACCTGCCACAAACTACGTATGTTACATGTACTTGAGTCCTATAATGGAAAATACTGTTAATGTAGATTTTCCTCATTAAGTATGCAAATTAAGTCAAAATTTGCATAATTTGCACTTCATTATGTACATCTCTGCCAAAGATACCTGCCTGCTAAATATCACGGAAATCCATTGTTCTTTTGTTCCGTTATGCTCCTTGGAAGATTTTGACCAGAATGCCCCTGCAGTTCCAGAGCAAGCCGCTAGGGGGCCCAAACATACATCACTTTTTCACATCACAAGCTGCCACCAAAAAATCAAGACCAAAGCATGTCCAGGTCAAAAGATACAAGAAATCGAAGTTCTGCTGCAGTACCAAGGTCACATACCAGAGGGCCCAAGATTGACTTTGACCTTCGTCTTCCCAACACCTACCCACATACCAAATATCATTACAATCCATCCAGAGGTTCTAAAGTTATGCTGGCCACAAATATGCGGAAACACAAACACACACACACAGGGAGACAGACAGACACGCCAAAAACTATACCTCCATTTTTCATGGAGGTAATTACCTCATGGCGTAACACACCAGGTTTGTACTGGACAGTACTAGCTGCATATCCTATCAAATTTGTTATGATCTACTCATACAAGGAACCAGCCCTAACTCTTTTTTATAAGTTCAATTGGTTCTGTAACGTACTGGTGGTGTGGCTTTCGTCAAGGACCGCTATTTGTTTAATGTTCTATCGGAGGAATGTCCCTAACCGAAGCTATGTACTCATATTTACCTGAGTGAATTAATGGAATTCTCTTGCGCGGAAGAATGTGGTCATCGAACAAAAAAAACGACGTATTCGGCCGCAATCTTTACCTACCTACTAGAAAGTAAAAACAATGTCAATACGGAACTCATACGGACTTGCATATACGCAAATGTGTGCAAACCTATTAACACAGATTCCCATAATTAGTCAATAATAATCATAAATGTCGATGAAAACTTACATAGTGCTGAACATGTAGGCGAACCCGCTGTAGGAAGAAAGAATGGCGAGAACCCACAGGACCCGGAAGTAACCGCTGGGGGCGATCACAATCTATGGGAGAGATGGAACAACAGGTGGTAAAGACAAATTATGCAAAATGTTGATACATTAAAGACAATATCTGCTTCAATACGATGATGTACTTCGACTTCGAGTTTTCAATTTTCGCCCGTTTCAAAAAACAGTACAGTATATCTTTCAAAGAAGCTAAATGATTGTTTACACCGTCTATACTATTACAGGCTCTCGTTCTTTATTTTGACCATCAAAGAGTGGAATGAACTTGAGCCTAGTGTGGCGGAGGCAGGGTATTTCTCTCAGTTCAAAACTGAGCTGGGGAGGGCCCTGCTGCATTGAGTCGCCCCTACACGTCCATGTGTATTTGTAAAAACCACTAACCCATTTTAGTCACTTGTCTTTTCCTTTACACCCACAAATCAGTTGCCTATGTTCCTTATTGTTTACCTTTATTTTCTCTATGTTTGCTTGTCATTATTACTTGTTACTAGCACCATGCGCACTGCTAGTAATCCCTGTTGCAGGGACTCAGCGGTGACAAAAGAAGAAAGCATATTCCATGCCATACCATCTTCAGTGTGTTTTGTCATTTTATGTTTTTCTTACACGCCCCCATTAGTTGTAGGGTGCCCAGAGAATGTTATCCATATAATCCGCTCATTATGCCCTTCAGTGAAACGCGTAATATTCTAGCTTAAGGAATGTTGTTTTACCAGATACTATTAGTCCAACCCCCATACACAAACACGATTTTAAAAACACATGTGAACTCCTATGGAAAATCTGACACATTGTGTACATTACGTAAAAAAAACTGCCTCGTTCAATGTGATTTCTTTTGTCACTAGGTGTTTCATTCGAACGGATAGAGCAGGCAGCGTAATTGACAAAAATCAAGGCTTCCCATCTTGTAGCCGATTACAAACGCAAATAAAAAATACTTTTCGGGGAATTAGTTTGCGAAATAAAACAATTTTTCATATTAGAAACAAACCCAACACCTACCCTGTTGAGTCCGTGTAGACTTGTGTTACCGGCGAACTCTTTCTCAGGGGACTCTTTCTCCTCCTCCGGCGACATGGCGGAAGGTTACAGCTAAAACAGGAGCTGTGAAGCGCACTGGAAAGAAACTGTTCCAAAATGAGAGCAAATTTGTTGATCGTGTCGAGTTGAACTTCTGTCCAAAAATACCACCAGAATATCCTTTGTCTGTTAATACTGATACATTAAACGCTGCAAAAAATTGATACATTAACACAGTGCCTTCTACGCCAAGACAACTTATGCCACTGTCACCTTTTAACTCTCCATTAAATGGTATCCTGCGGGTCATCACTAGTGTTTACACTAATGTCGTTGCCATCGCAACGTGTTCAACACAATGCACAGCTATTGAAATGGTATCCTCAGGACTTTGTTTATCTTACTGTCAAAAGAATTAAACTCACACAGTACCGTAATTCACAACACAATACACAGCTACTGGAATGGTATCCCCATGAATTTTTTCATCTTACTGTTAAAAGGGTCATTCACAAAGTAATTCACAACACTGTACACAGATACTGGAATGGTATCCTCATGACTTTATCTATCTTACTGTCAAAAGGATGATTCACACTTGTTCAAAATCGATCTTACTATAAATAGGTTGTCAAGTATGCAGCAGTAAAATATCTTTTTTTTTTATTAGGAAATATTCCTTTGCCGTGTACCCGGTACAAATCTAACCTCCCTTGTTGTTGAGTCGATTTTTGTTGTCAGTCATTCTTTCTGAAACCTGACTACAAAACGAATGGCCTATTGTGTCCTAAGGCTTCCTTACGTTATCCTTTCTAATACATTCTATATAGTCTACAAGTGCGCTACTTAAAATTAAGTAGGAAAGGGCGTATCTCACTGCACTTGGGGCACCGGTGCGGCACTGCGGGGTAAGTTCACTGCGGCACTGTTGTGTTAATTTCGCCGATTGTTTTAAAATTCAGATATTGCGTGATATCTAAAATTATAAAGCGTGACTTAGAAGACAACAAAATACTCAGAACGTAAGGAAATTGGTTCTTTATCCCTAAAATACGTTGAGTAATATCTTTCGAACTCCACAGTGTCGCACCAGTACCCCAAGTGCAGTGAGATACCACCTTAAAGAAGAACTCATGGCGACCGCCCCCTTACCTTTCGCTACTTGAAGCGCTTCATGGGGTTAATTTGATAGGTAAGCCATTGAGCAAATCAACTATGGTTGTGTTTAGTAAACAGCCTATGTTTGCAAATGTTGCTTACCTTGTAATGGTGAACTGTCTTCCCGTGTTGTCAGTCGTACCATAATGAAATAGCTCTTTCGAGACCCTGTCAACGTACGGTCTGGTGTGAACTTAACGCCTCGAGTCGATATAGATTAGCCGAAGGTTATTATAGTCACTCTTACCTGCACCTTTTCTCCCGTACATGTTGTGATTGAAAGAACCTGTCAGGAAGAACGTCGGAGTTACTAGACAGATGCCCTACATACAGGACGATTAAGCGAAAGGCGACAGTAATAAGACCTAGGAAAAATGTTGTGCGTCCGGTTACCCGACCGACCGTACTGGAAAAACTAGCTAGTGGGTTGTTGGAGGGGGGTGGGGGCTTAAAAACGTTGTAGAATCATTTCCGACATATTCTTCTCGTTTGAAAACGTGAGATAACCGACCCACTGAACATAGGTCGTCTATGTGTTAATACGACGTCGACGCATAGAAGTACAACTGAAATATGATGTCAAAAATGCCAATGTCTTGACGCAGTTCAGTTTTGCATTGTCAATTTGTATTTGAACACTTAGGTCGCATGGATTCCCTTTGGAATTTTTATCACACAGATATCAAATAAAAATGTTATATCTCATCATAAATGCATCATGACAATATGTACTTTAGAGCAGGATACTAACAAACTGAACAAAAATCATATCGTTTACTAGACATATCGATGTAGTTAAAGATTATTCAAAATAATAGTTCAATAGCTCAAGCAGCCGGGTATGATTTTAAAATGTGTATCCATTTCTTGGGCAACTATGATTATAGGTACTTGATATGTTTAGTAAATCATGTATTTTGTTTCTAATCATTTTACATCGTTAAACACTATTTGTCTTGCCCTGAAATCTGGAAGCAAAGGGAAACCCACTCCGATCGTCCCAATTTTTGTTTTCTTCATTTTTCCTAGGCTTTACTTGACTCGTACGCGTTGTGATCAGAAGAACGGGGGACGACAAAAGGCGGGAGTTGATAGACAAAGACTGTCTTACCTGGTGGGTCAGACGGTGACGGCAAAAATGTGACTTTAAGTTACGTATACAGGTTCAGACACTGCTTCCCTTACCTATGCGTCTTAAGGAACTCTTGTTGTGGCAGAACAGGTGAAGACGAACGTGAAAGACGTCAGGTAAAAACTGCCCTACAGGACGTAAAAATCAATGACGTCAACAGGTCTCGGATGTCGGGATCGTCCTACATTGTTCGACTTCCGTTGGGGAATATTTTTTGCGGCGCCTTTACAGGTAGTAGATTTGAGGGAAAATATTTCTGAGTGTAAACTGGACAAATATATCGGTACGACAGACTCCTAACTTGTAGACAGTGTTGAAGCTCTTTTAAAAAACGGCAAATATGACCCACGCTTCTTATGAATGTTTGACCAACTGTTACTGCTGTATTGTGTTGCGCATTGTATTGTATTGTACCGTATTGTATTATGTCCAAAATCTGGGACACTATGTCCCCCTGCATAGTATTACTAAAACTCGTTTTTACATCTAAATGAACTATTCATAAGGCCGTATTGATTCAATGATAATGATGATAAAATTCCTCAGAAAATTCACGTTATATATTTCGCAGCTGCTTTGTACAGTTCGCAGTATGGTTTAAAGCTTGCGGGGTCACACCTGCGTATATATCTACGTCCGTACACATTTACCTCCACCAGGCTCCACAGTTCGTTGGAAAAATAATAGAAATTGGACAAACGTAAACAGGTAACATGTCAGACGAGTTAGCTGGGTCGCTAACCATACTTCTCGGTCAGCTAACTCATCTGGCATGTTATGTATCTATATTTGTCCAATTTGTAGTATTTTCCCCGTGACCTGTACATGTGGAGCCTGATAGAGACTATGAGCTTCATCACATACGCACCTCAAACGGGCTTGAATATATACGCATGTGTGACCCCACTTTTAGGGTTTGGGATGGATGTCAGTCATGAACGCAAATGAAAATTGAAAAAGAAAAAACTGGCATTTGAATGTTAGAAGACAAGCTAACTCTGGCACGAGCCCCGGTCATGTGCGGACGGACCACAGATTGACTGGAACGGTCCAGTCGGGGATAACGCCCTTCACTGACACGGGTATAAACCGCTCCGTTCCAACTGTTTACTGTATACAACCGACTTTAAAAGAAAGCTAGAACCTAAAACCTCCCCAAAATGGACACACCCTGATTCTATTCTTTACAGCTACGCTGTAATGTCTTATCAATGCTTAGAAACTTTAAGAAGTTTGCGGACGTCTCGAACGACTGAGCGAGAAGACGAAAAGCTTCCAAACATGACATTCCAGGGGCTACAGTTACCTTATGATGCCTTTAGACCATGCGTCAAGGTTATCTAGTGACTTTATAAGGTTTTAGATGTTTACACCAGTCGTGTTTTTTTGTATTTTATAGAACTCAAATGAACACCACACAGTACCGAACTTGTCCTACTTCAAACTTGTCTTGACTTCATGCTGATCTTGATCTAAAAACGTTCTTAAAATCCTAAAATATAAGACAAAGGTAGTGCCATAGCCTTTTGAAGGCCGTATGGGGCAATGTGATGGTGTTATTCATTGTGTCTAGGGCACGGTATGAGAAGGCATAGCCCAACCCTCTTATTTCACCACCCCCCACCCCCACCCTTACCTCACTAACCGAAGTAATGATTACCATTTTTACACCTGAGTGGAGCGAGTAAAGTTATGTAAAGTGCATTTCTCAAGGTCAAAAGATCGGTGGCATGACATGATTCGAACCCAGGACTTGGGTTCTGCGCCAAGCACCCTGCAATTACGCCACGCGACCCCACCCACTGACGTCATACAAAATAAACCAAGCAACGGGATACTTGTTCTAAACAGTATAGCGTTTCTGACAGCATCTAATACCCTTCATTACTAACTGAAAATGTCTTTATCTGCTTGTAATATCTAATTTGCTAACTAGATAGATAGAGGTCAACCCTTCATCTTATAGTCTTATAAGTTCATACGTTCGGCATTCATTGCATGTAATCGTGGCCGCAAAATATTGAGTTATTTGCCATTGAAATAATATGTTCAACGGTATTTGCTATGCCTTAGGTACACACTGGCATCAAAGCTAGCTATACTATTAAAGAACCTATAGAACGTTCTCTGGACTAGCGTTTTGTTAGCTGCCTGTGTAGTAAAGCTTTAATCAGCATGCCATGGTAGTGTAAAAGTTATGTACCATTAAGTCATGGCTGTATCGTATACAGAACACTAGATATCTAATTAAGAAGTTCTGCTGCAGTACCATAATAAAAATGCTAGGAAGCCCTATAACCAATATATTTTCTAATAGACCAGCCCCTATCAATTACTCTAAAGATCCATTAACAACTTCTCAAGCTATGCTGTTCACAGACACACACAAATTAAACAAAAATCATCATCATTAACACACACATTTACCCGTTAGCATAACCCTCTACTATTAGGGAAGATCATAGATAAAAATCTAGCAACATACAACGAAAAATACTCGGATTTTAAGTTAAAACACTCGTTTACAAAATCTTACCTATTGCTTGGCTGGGAACGACAGTTTGACGAAACGGCTTGAGAACGACACATTCTCTCACTCTTCATGTGATCTCAACCGTTCTGGGTGACAAGCTCTTAGAGCGGTTTTCTAAAGCCGTGCGTTTTTGCGTAGAGCCCATGCGTGACCTCCCGTGTCCAGCTTTGTTTGGGGATCAAGTCAGGCGTTCGTCTGTAAAGGCCCGGGGCCGCAGCCCGGCAAATCGCCTATTTGTACAGTTTGTTGTCTCCCGTGAAATGGAATTTATTTTGGCCACGCCTCTGGGATGGAGTCTGTTTTGTCTCCAAGGCCTGATCATGAGGCCGCAGCCCGGCAAATAGCCTATTTGTACAGTTTGTTGTCTCCCGTGAAAGGGAATTTGTTTTGGCCACGCCTCCAAGGCGGTGTCTGTTTTGTCTCCAAGGCCTGATCATGAGGCCGCAGCCCGGCAAATAGCCTATTTGTACAGTTTGTTGTCTCCCGTGAAAGGGAATTTATTTTGGCCACGCCTCTGGGGTGGAGCTTATTTTGTCGACAAGGCCTGAGGCCACAGCCCGAAAATTGCCTATTTGTTAAGTTTGTTGACTCCCGTGAAATGGAATTTATTTTGGCCACGCCTCTGGGATGGAGTTGATTTTGCCGACGCCTCCAACATTGAATCGTATCTCGTAAAGCAACACGTGACATATGTTAAGAAAGGTTGGAGTCAAATAAAATACTTTATTCAATGGAAATATTTTTTCTTGTTTATCACACGCACAGTGCATCATTTGTCTACAATTCGCTACGGTTTACAAAATGAGCAAAAATTCCACGTACTTTTAAAATAAACACACTTTTAATCTTAAAGTCAAATTAACGTTTTTTCACAGATTCAAACCACTCTTTCTCACCGAAAAGAGCCAAAATAGGTAACAAAGATGAGATCTCTTTGCATTAAACTTGCATTGTAGCTCAATTAGTTGTGTGAGAAAAATACTGCAGAACAATATTTAAGATCAATAATGAAATCTTTAAATAAGAACAATAATAACATATTTACAATATCTTATTATAACAAACAGTACTTTCCATTTTCCCATTTAATAACAATTAATAACTTTTTGGAAATTAAGCTCAGACGTAAGTGCCACGGTTGAATATAAGTTATGAAAAATAAATATTTACAACTGATATGAACATATTCCCCATATCCACAACATTCATCTCCACCATTACAATTACATTATAGGTAGTGAAAAAAAAAAAAACATTCATCTCAAGCACTCCACTTCGAGTTCAAACTTCTTCACTAACTGCTTTTTCTACATTTCTCCTGTTATCATTTTAAAGTGCTTATGGCAAAAATGACACAATATCATTTAGACAGTTCCTGTTTACAAGTTACTGTTATAATAATTACACAAAGACATTAAGCACAAAATATACACGACGCTGTTTTTGAACATCGGATATTACAAGTCATACTTCCAAGCCTTAATCCCAAATTATGTACGACTGCAAGTTTTCATATTATATTCACAAAATAATCATAAAAATATATTTTAGATATTAATATCTGGAAGTATGATTTGTATTATTCAATGCTCAATAATAACATTAGCAGTGTGTATATTATGTACAAATATTTTTTTAGCAAACGGTTATGGCTAAATGTAATGCTTTATTTTGGTGACATAAACACTTTAGACTATCTATATATTTATTGTATTTATTTCTTGTCATTTTGTCCAGGGTATCCAGTGATTGACACTGCTTTACAGTAGGGCCATGTGTTACACAAATAAAATAAAACAAGTAATATATGTACGTATAGAGTGGCATACAAATTGAAAATTACATAGAGATTGGAGAAGTCGACCTTCACTTGTGAAAGGCTGTTTGAGGGTCTTTGGATGTCACAGTAACCACCTTGGGACGTCGATGTTTCCCCAGAAACCCCAAAAGGCGCTTCATCAGAAACTCACACACCTCCATGAGTGACAGCACGCTAGCCCCTATAAACAGGCCCATCATCCCTCCTATGTTTCCTGTGTAGGGGGAGGTGGAAATGTATTAACATACACTGACGAAAAACAACGGGTGTAGTTTGAAACGTCTGACCGTTTCTAAAATCATATCCAGTTGCTTGAGTAACTGCTTTTTGGCGTATCGTATTACCTGGACGTCTAATCTTGATCTACGTATTACGTACGCATGTTTTATTCATGGCAAATGGGATCATAATGTAAGGTAATCTAAAAAGGCCAATATTTTTTCGCGAGCAAATGCAGCATATTTCAATCCATCTCCCTCCCCATGCAAAAGCCAACTGTTTCTACCTTATGCAAATATTGACCATCAAAACATCATCCCACTCCAAAGTAGCTTTTTCAAAAGTTGAGTTTTGTTAGTAAAATGATTTTCAAAAACATGAATTTTTTTCATTATTTCAACGTACTTGCCAGCTGCCCTTCGTCCATGGCTTTTAGCTGCCTGATGTTCTGGTAATTCAGCTTCTCGTAGTACACGCTGAAGACTACGGCGTTTTTCCTGGAGTAAAATGTAGAAATGGTAAAAAAAAACTGTTACCTATGTTGGCCTACTACTGTTTTTGACCTCATGTTTGATATGAAATATCTTTATGAACTTCAAGATAGATGCGATGTTTTGGTATCTGACAATATTGTGTTTGGGGGATATTTGCTAAAAACATCTATTTTTGAAAAGCAAAGATGGCTGATACAACATGGCGGAAAGCTTGTGAATACATGGCGTCATTTTATGACATTTCATCCCAATGCTGTTGCTATTGACAACAAATGTCTTAGCAGACAAACATTCTGTTAGTTATCATTTTGCTAACTTAGTCACCCTGATGTCATATTATGTCATCATATACCAAAGTTAAGATATTAAGTTGTTTAAACTTGTTTTATTAAACTTGTTTAGGGGTTATGGATGGGGCCTCAAAAACAACCCCCGGCGGCCAGGATGACCAAAAAGCCCGGTCTTTAGTAGGGTTAACAACGCTAAGGACAATGTGGCATAACTTTCGAGTTTTCGTCTTTGCAGACAACTTACTCCATGTAGCTTGTTTCCATGCCTAACAAAGGGGAAATGTACTCCCGGGTGTGTTTGTTGGGCCACCCTGAGAAGGAAACAGTCGTGCTGTATGACGTCACACTGCAGGGTACGGGACAGTCACACTTCAACTCTCCTCTAGTCACTTGACCTGTAACAGGAAGGAGAAATTAACGTTCAATCAGCTCAATTATCATCTGTAGCCGATTTTGACTTGTACTCCTTAACCCAGTGGGACAGGGCAATTAGCATTGGTTCACATTATACTGCATCTATAAGTGTCGTCAATTATAGATGCGGTTTCCAAACGTAAGGTTCGAGGGATACTCCTGAAATCCATAGACGACGGTCGGCG
>NC_049980.1:207396-208980 GCF_000003815.2 Branchiostoma floridae | reverse complement strand
GAACGGGTTAGGGAACGGGTTAGGGTTAGGGTTAGGGTTAGGGTTAGGGTTAGGGTTAGGGTTAGGGAACGGGAACGGGAACGGAAACTGGTTAGGGTTAGGGTTAGTGTAGTTCAGCTACTGAGTGAGTTCAGATTTCTTCAAGCAGATGTGAGGAGGATGTGTAGACGCCTGAAGCTATCGAGGGGGCTTGACGCTACCTTCCTATCAGGGGGGGTAAGGTGGGGGTCGCGCGGGCCGCGGGAGTGCGGGAGGGTCACTGTGAAGTTTTCGGGGCGAGATGACGACGACAACCCAGTAAGCTACCCTCTTAAGATGGCTGTTTGGGGCAGTCCTTTGGTATGTGGGAGGGGGGTGGCTAGGGTTATGGGTACTCCCTAATAAGGTGAGTTAGCATTCTTGATCTCCTATAAGAATCTTACTTAGGGTTAGTGTAGTTCAATTACTGAGTGAGTTCAGATTTCTTCAAGCAGATGTGAGGAGGATGTGTAGACGCCTGAAGCTATCAATGGGGCTTGACGCTTTCATCATATCAGGGGGGATAAGGTAGGGGTCAGATGGAACGCGTGGATGGGGGAAGGTCAGTGTGACGTTTTTGGGACGAGGCGTCGAGAGCAACCCAGCAAACCACCGTCTCAAGATGCGGCTCTTTTGGACAGTCTTGTGGGATGGGGAGGGGGGCATTTTTTTGGCATAAAAAAATGATATCGCAAAGCCATGTCCGATTGTCTTTAAACCAACTTTATTGGGTGCGGAACAAATTTTTGACATGAAATATGCAACTTTTTGGTCAAAAACCCTCAAGTTGCTCTTCTGAGGCAAAAAGAGCATTTTTTCGCATGAAAATCGGATATCGCGAAACGATGTCGGATTTTCTTCAAACCAACCTTATTGGGTGCGGAACTATTTTTTGACATGAAATATGCAACTTTTTGGTCAAAAACCCTCAAGTTGCTCTTCTGAGGCAAAAAGAGCATTTTTTCGCATGAAAATAGGATATCGCGAAACGATGTCGGATTTTCTTCAAACCAACCTTATTGGGTGCGGAACTATTTTTTGACATGAAATATGCAACTTTTTGGTCAAAAACCCTCAAGTTGCTCTTCTGAGGCAAAAAGAGCATTTTTTCGCATGAAAATCGGATATCGCGAAACGATGTCGGATTTTCTTCAAACCAACCTTATTGGGTGCGGAACAAATTTTTGACATGAAATATGCAACTTTTTGGTCAAAAACCCCTCAGTGCTCTTTCTGAGCAAAAAGAGCATTTTTTCGCATAAAAATCGGATATCGCGAAAGGATGTGGGGTTTTCTTCAAACCAACCTTGTCGAGATGCGGAACAATTTTTCAGCATGAAATATGCAACTTTTTGGTGAAAAACCCACAACTTGCTCTTGTGAGGCAAGGCGGGTAGGGTTAGTGTAGTTCAGCTACTGAGTGAGTTCAGATTTCTTCAAGCAGATGTGAGGAGGATGTGTAGACGCCTGAAGCTATCGAGGGGGCTTGACGCTACCTTCCTATCAGGGGGGGTAAGGTAGGGGTCGCGCGGGCCGCGGGAGTGCGGGAGGGTCACTGTGAAGTTT
>NC_049980.1:193204-207296 GCF_000003815.2 Branchiostoma floridae | reverse complement strand
TGCATCTCCCTGGGGACCAAAACACACGACAACTCAACAAATAAAATGAAATTGTCTTTCCCAGCTGGTAATATTACAAAGAGTTCATCGTTCTCAACTAGGGCTTGGTACCAGTATAGTGTACCGGTACAAAACTGGTTTGACTGGTCCGAAAATAAAAACAACTTGGAGAGATCAAGATCTTGGACCGATTAGACAACAGGGCTCGAAATTCATTTTTGGGATTAGGTGTACTGGTGCACCGAGCTTAAACAATTGGGTGCACCAAAAAACCTTTGGGTGCACCACTTAAATCTAAGTAATAACCTAATAATAAAACTTAGTTACAAGCTATCAAATTCTTAACAAGTACCATGACAGACATTTTATTATCTTTCTAACACTTAGATGTCAAGAATATGATGTATACTAGTATACTTTGATATCTTTACATACTTAAACCTAAGAAAATATTTGGGTGCACCCTGTTCACCCACAGAAAATAATTGGGTGCACAGCTCCAATTTTGGGTGCGTGGGTGCACCTGGGTGCACATGCACCCAGTATTTCGAGCCCTGGACAATGTTCACAGATTATGTCAACTGTCGTTCACTTATCGCACTTATCGGTGACCGTCCAAGAAAATACAAACTACGAGGTAGAGCGTACATAACTGAATAAAGAGACTCTTTTACACAATCATTGCTTTATTCTTACCAACGTTTCAGTGACCGTCTGTCACCTTCTTCAGGGCAATTCTGACTGGTTCACATTGTACTGCATGATGATGGAACAGTTTCTACTACTTTTTGAGGGACAGTCTTAAAAGGTAGATGAAATTTTTTTACATCATTTCACCGTTAATTGACAACTGTTAACTTATGGATGTTTTATTTTCCTTTGCGTTTGGGACCACATTGTAAATATTTTGCATAAAGCTGTCTGTACATACATGTATGTAAATAAATTAGTAATACATTTTGTGACCGCATCTAAACTTACTCTGAAGCCATCCGGGATCGGGCAGCTAAGGACAGATTGTTTGGTGGCCCAAGACAGTCAAGCCCACCAATTTCCTATTAGCGCCCCGAGGAGTTTAAGCCTGATTTGGTCCACCTGCCCTCTACTACTGGCTCTAGTGATAACTCCTTCGGGCTTAAACTCCCCAGGAGCACTAATGCGAGATTGGCAGGCTGACTGTCTTGGCCCCCCAAACAAAACTCAATAGCTACCTGGTCTTGTCTGGCTCCCAGGGTAATCTAAGCTGTAACTTAGTATAAGCAGTGACACCTGTCTACAATGTGAACCAGTCAGAATTGCCCTGAAGAAGGTGACAGAGGGTCACCAAAATGTTGGACTAATAATAAAAGCAATGGTTGTGTAGAAAGCATCACTTCACTTCCTTATGCTGAAGGAAATGTCACTATCTTGGCATTTGAAGCAATGACAGATTTGATCTTAAGTTGACAGAAGAGACAACATACCAGATGTTAGTGAGGTTGGCAGTGTGGTGGGTGTTTGTCAGCTCCATGGTTTGGGGTCGTTCACTCCAATACTGTACCATCACGCTGTTCTTCAGCCAATCAGCTTTCGGCAACCATCCTTGTTCTGCACACTAATGGACAAAGACATTAGTTGAGATTTGTCTCCAGGACCCATCCTTCCGTCTGGGAATAGAAATTTGCTTTTTGGGACAGAAAGTAATTTTACACTATCCATCCAAAAATGTTGAAAATGCACTTTCATCTGCAAAAAATGACATTTTTAGCCAGAAAAATCAACAAGATGGTCTCTGAAACAAACAGTGGAACGGAAAGAAAATTAAGCAGGAGACAACTGTATTAGTTGCTAATAGTATCAGAAATTCTTGTTGTAACCCCTGTACTGTTACAGTGCCTATGGTAAAATCAGAAGAAGCCAGACTGATGAACAGAGTAGAACAAAAGTGGATTCAAATGAAAAAGTGGATCTGAACAACTTTGCAACAGACCTGTGCCAGCTTACACTAAGTTACAGAATGTAGTAGAGACGTTCAATCTTGTATAGGACTGTTTAGCCATAGGCAAAGCTGACATCAATTAGTATCTTACCATGGTTCATACTGACTAATGGAGGCCATACATTGTTATTACTTGTCTGAAACTGAAAGGCACAAAGTCATACATTGTACATTTTGTAGGTCATTTCCTTGTTGTTTCAGTAGCAGGGCATATTTTTCAAGGAATGGTTGCTAGCCCTTCCCCTTTAACTGCCTCTAAGCACCTCCTAATTCTGGAAACCTGTAATTTTTGAAACGGAAAAAATTGATGTCCGCATGGATGAAATCCATGGATGTAATCAAATCAACATGGCCTAAATATAAAACAATACCTGTAGAAAGTCCTTCCTCAAACTTGAAACCTGCTGGCTGTTGGATGTGGAAAGTGTGTTGTCGTCTGAACTGTCATCCTTATCATCATCATCATCATCTTCATCTTCAGACCAGGGCTTGTCATCAATAAAATACAAGTTCATACATTGTTATATGTACCATTGTAATGTACATTAAATATAGAATGCAACACAGTGTATTCCCTATCACCCAGGGTACCAGCCCAAACGCGGGTAGGATCGCCCGACCTATTGGAGGGCTGGGACCGAGGGTGATGTCAAATCTAGGTTGGAAAACACTCATTTAATTGACAAACTACTCTTAAAAAGGATAAAATTTGACACATTGTTTCAACATGCGCCAACAACTTTATTATTTAAGAACATCAATTTCAGAAAAATTAGTTTGCTTGCACCTGTGAGTTCATAAATAGCAACGGCGGGCATAGAGTGCGTTCTATTTAATAAATGGAAGCCTGTGTGATACAACTAAGTAAGAATCATTTACTACTACTTACTGGAGTTTCTGGAAATGGTCCTGTGTCTATGTCTATTCCCTCCAACAAGTAACTGGTCCAATCAAATGTATCTGGTTCTTCTGCAAATAGAACATGCCCAATGCCAATTGATGGAAAATATACCTGCTGTCTGTACAGCTTACATGAATAGTATGTGTTATGCTATATAGTGGTTTACTTGGTATGCAAATAGTGCAATACAAACAAACAAAAACTATAACAAAACATAAATGATGAAGATGAATGGTGTATTAGGGTAAAAATCTCTCGCAGCCTGTTGGCTGATTGGCGGATTTCAAATTTTCATACAAATAATTGTTTTCCAGCCAGAACTAATTATGGAAACATTAAATATCTATATCATCAATTATATATTAAACATTGAAATAACGTTTAAAATTCTGACATTGATAAAACCAAATCAAGTGTGTGTAACAACACTTTAAAAGCACAACAGATATCCTTACAAATCATTAAGCATTTAAAAGTTGCATAACATAGGGTATCGGCAAGTTTCTTAGTCTGACAGTCCTACATTTCACATGTCGATATTTGTCACAGATATATAAACTTATCATAGATAAATCCATGATAAAGATTGGCATGTGTACCTTGTGTGCTGGTGGAGACTTGCTGCTGATAGTCCAAACTGGTGGGGGTCTCTGATAGACACAGCAGTAAGGACAGTACTGCATAGTGGGTGTCACTCTGAGTCCAGAACAAATACACTCATCAACTCTATACACCTTTCTCACGCGGCGGCCATGATAGATCTAAAACGAGTTCAATGTGGCAAACAAAAGGCTGTCCATCATAATTAGCAGTTCGACCAATGGTAGCCTGCCAATTAGGAAATCGACCAATAAGTGAATGGCTGCAAATTCGTTAAAAGTTGGCATTATTATGTTTTTATTTAAGGGACTTAAGGGACTATGGGGTCAGTCTACACTACTCTAAATTGCTACATCTTTCGGTGCATAACACGTCTTGTAATATTTATTATTCTATCTTATATCATGAAAATTTGTGTGGTTTGGGGGAAAACTAAATGGGACCTGATTTTAGAAATGTCTGTTTGCCTCATTGACCTCTTCTTCGATCTATCATGGCCGCCGCGTGAGAAAGGTGTATATATGCCATGAATTTGCTATACATATAGAAAGGCAACATTTTGAGAAAATGCATAATGTTTCCCTCCCAGAAAAATGCTTTTTGTCCAGCTACTCGCACACAATACTATACTATAGTACATTGTAAAAAAAAATGAGCAAAATTTATGCAACAGAATTTCTGTTATAATAAACAAGTTTTGCAAAACTTTTTGGCAAACAATTAGACATGTATAACTGCTCTTGACAAAATTGTTATTTCTTATTGTGCATTTTGTGAAATAGTTGTGATATGGTGATTTAAGGAAAGTTTGAACCACATTTTCAAGTATACTAAGTAGGATGGCAACCCTATTAGTATTAATGCATGAACGTGTCTATGTTTTGCTTTTTTTGACAGACAAAAGTGCCTAAAAGTGACTAAAGATATTAGTGGGTGCTATCTCATACATCTGGCCAGTTCAAAATCATGTCCAGTTGCTTGAGTAATTGCGACTTGGCGTATCTTATTACCTGGATGTCTAACGTAATGCTTACCTTACTGCATTGTTTCTCCTGAGTGACGGGCAGATCCAAAAACTTCACCACAAGACTTCTCAGGGTGTCGGCAGTGTCTGCCTTGGAGTGAACAGTGTACTTGTCACACAAACTGGGAATTCAAACAAGATAGTGGAATTACAATATTGCAATGGACTTCTTATTGCAATACGGGGGTACCTTATGTGCCGTCATTTGGTTAATTTTTTTTTAAATTGTCTTATTGCCACTTACTTTGTACACAGCTTCAACTTTCATTCAAGATGTACTTTCATACTCATGTATAAAGAACTGTTCCTAAACTTCTGTACCTGTACATGTAGATGTACCAAAAATTTGATAGCAACACTGTGTTTGTTGTCACTCTCACTGTCATTTTGTACACATTCAAAATATACTTTCATATTCATGTATTAAGAAGTCTCTGAGGGTTTGCTTGTACCAGTACTAAAAGTGATCTGACCTGTACGTAAACCTCTAGATGTGTACCTGTACCTATACCAAAAAGTTGATAGGTACACTGTTCTAAGTCTAACACTTTTCCTTACCCATCTATTGTCCTGTCAACCTTGTGGCTGTCGACATCCAGAAATCTGTGGAACCTGGAAGAAGTAAACCAAGGAATATGTCATTGCATAGGGTCAAACATTTAGGTGTAGAAAAGTTGAAAGTAATTCCAGTCAGAAGTAAACCAATCAGTATAAATGTACATATTAAGTACTATTTACAGTCATGCATTACAATTTACGTTAACGGTTAAGTCATACTCATTGTGACTAGACGAAGCTGTCCCTGGCTGATACCAATTTGGATCTTACCATGGTCAATAGTGACTAAAGAAGGCCATATGTCATTATGTGTAAGAACCAGATAAATTTGTTTGTTTAAGATGCCACGAGAACCACATCATTATCATCTACATCACTACATGTGGGGTTGTGTGGTGTAACTGTAACAGCTGGGTGTTTGACTAATAAGTTTTTAAGTGTTTGACTAATGACCAAAAGATTCTGGGTTCGAATCCGTTGAAATGCTACCACTAAATTGTGCCCTTGAGAAATGCACCTAACACCACATTCCTCACTTCACTTGGGTGAAAATGAGTACCTAGCTTCGGTTAGGGCCGTCCCTCAGATACAACGTTAACTTAAATGGATGTCGCATGTTTGAGGAGACACCTCGAGCATGTTGAAGAACACAACACACCTATCAAAGAGAGTAGGGGTCCTTCTCCGAATCTCGGCATGAGTAGTTCAAAACCTGTACTAGTAGTTGTATGGCCACACCTGGGGCACTAACTGTTGTAATGAGGTAATCTGAGTTAGTGCACTGGACTCACCTAAAGTTTGATGTTACAAATTCCAGACAGGTACCGAAGTTCTCTTCTCCTTCCTTTAAATTTAATGAAAAAGATAAAGTTATTCAAAAAGCTTGCAAACTTAAGTTAAGGTCACAGAACACTGCAGCTCTTTGCAACCCCATACAAGTGTACTAAGAACAAAGTACATGTAGTGTGTCAAAGTCTAGTACTTGTAAAACCTGTACAGTAGAGACTCATCTGTGCATAATGTCAGCAACTGTTCTAAGTGGTTGAGAGATCTACAAGATCTACTAGTACTGGCTTGAGAAAGAGTGAATCTCGAAAGATCCCAAAGTAGCTATAGCAAACTTTGCTGTGTAAAATCATTGAAATATTTCGTCAAGAGTATATATTTGCATCAGTGACTTAACCCTTGCTTAACCTAATAAAATGGCCCATCACCCTTGCAAACAATTAAAATAACATTACATGCAGTACAGACATCCCTCACAATAATCACCAATATATCCTGATAACAGTAAATTATGCATTTGGTATAGTTCTGATACTGGTAGTTAAGACATGGAAGTTCATAGTCATACTAGTAATGAAAAGTTTTCATAATTGTAACGTTAGGTAATTAATTAGTAGTAGTACGTTATCTGGCATAATATACATGTTTCAGGTTTATGGCGATTTTTATCATCAGGGCACAATAGTTGAGTAGTAAATTCAGGTCTGTAAATGGTTGTAGCTGAGCATGTTCAGGTGCAAAAAAATATAACAAATTTTACAATAATTTTGACAGGATAAATCATAAATCTTTCTCAATCGATCGCGAAAAGAGCCCCCCTCCCCCTAAAAGGGACAACAATACGTCGTTTTTAAGACTCCTAACTCTCTGAATCTGTGCCTAGGTAACTGAAATACACGCCTAGAAGGCTAGTCAAGTCGTGAGGAATAAGAAGTTCCTATTTAATCACCTGAAACCCTGTCAGACACTTGATGAGAGATTTTGCATCCTTTTCAAAATCTTTCCGCCAGGCCGCCATTTTTTTCTGGTGCACTATGGGAAGGGAGGGGCAGTCCATTTTGTATACGAGGCAGGAGTGCTTAGAAAGGGAATATCCATTTCATGCCGGGTAAGGTCGTGAAAAGGACCACCTGTTTCGCGTAAATTCTTGAAAAGGGAGATAGGAAGCATCTAAATCTAATATAACGATATAACGTTCAATCCATTTGACGTCGGGTTGAGGGAGTGGGTAAGATAATCTATTTCAACGACGTTAAGGTTGAGAGGTCTTGAGATGTTTGATCACGACGACCGATGATGATGATCTTGAGAATTTGGGGAAGAGGGACTATCCATTTCAAGGCAGGTTGAGGGTGTGGGGGATAGGGACAATTCATTTCAGGCTAAGTAAAGGGCGTGTAAGGTTTAGAATACAGTGGAAGCCAGTTAATTGCACCTCGGATAAACGCACACTTCGGGTAATTGCACGGAATCCCCAAATCCCAAACCGTCTCCAATTCACTCCATTGTTAGTGACTTCGCTTATCTGCACGACAAAAATCACCAACGCCGGATAATGCACGAAAATTTGTCAAACATCGTCGACAAATTGACTGAAAACGCGTGCTAAAAATCGTCAGACACGGTACAAATAAGCCGATAACGGCCTTTGCGAAGTCGCTATACTGACAACTTGTTTGAAATTGTTATTGGGATCAAAAGAAAGCGATATTGAAGAGACGCCCAACCGCTAAAGGTCGTCAAAGCCGGCATTACGATTTAGCAGACAACTTACAATGACATACTCAATAGCAACTGTTCTCTATCTGTCCATTGTCTAATTACGTAATTAGGGTTGCGGGGAAATATATTTATGCAGTGGATTATGTTCTTGGCAGCCAGTCGGAAACCAACAGCGACTCGGGTCCTACAGACGGACATAACACTCGCCTTCGGCGGTGCAATGCTTTAGTTTCGTGATCAGGAAGTTACATAACGTATATAGTAACTTACTTTTAGTTTCAATTTCAAGTGCATTGCAGTACGATGTTTCGTGAAGACATGTATATATATATGACGTCCGGAGCACAACAGGTACAGCACTACTGTAACACGTAAATAAACTGTGCGTTGTACTACCTCCCACACCACCTCTCGGCTCCTCCGCCCGTGGTAATGCGGTCCAAATGACCAACTCCGCATTATCGCACATGCCGGATAATTGCACGAAATTCGATGGCAAATTGTGTGTGCAATTAAGCGGCTTCCACATGAGAGGGACCATCCATTTCACGTAATCCTTCGGGGAAAGGGAGGGAAAGCAAATTTTACGCAAGCTTGATGGTGCGGGGATTGTCCATTTCACAATGTGAATCACATAAGGTTGAGGCTGTGGGGAGAGGGGCTTTGAAAGAAAAATAACTCAAGAAGGGGTTGACGGATCGTCATGATTTTGGTATGTAGATAGACAGTGGTGCTTGATATAATTAGATGTTTACCATGTAAATCACAATCTAAAATTGAACTTCATCTTCCCAATACCTACGCACATACTGAATGCTATGAGTAGTATTACAATCAACCCAGATGGTTATAATAAATGACGACCGCAAATATTCGGAAACACACGGGCACAAACTCAGACACAAAGACACACAGACCCCAAACTTTGCCTTTGTTTTCCATGGAGGTAACAAGTTAAGAAGTCACGACTTTGTCCCAAACCGTTCGCCGCCAAACTGTGTCTGGGCCAGTTTCCACAACGCGTCCGTGCCAGTTTCGCCGGGATGTCCACAGCAATCTGGCGGAAGCAAAAAGCAAGATTGTAAGTTTCGAGGGAGACTGTTTCATACTTCCCAATTGTCTTGACAAGCCTGCAGCCGAATTTTTTCTGTCGCGTTGCTTCATGTATCAGGTCTAGCTGAAGTTCAACGATGCTGTTTTCTGTTGCGAGTCTTTGCTTCGTGCTGAGCGTTCTTGTCCGTGTGTGTTCTGGGGACGAGGAGCCTCAGGAGGGCATGACGGACCTGGGCCAGTTCATCTCGTTCCCTGACCTGAGCGCGTGCTCGAGCGGGGCCCTGCTGCAGGCCGTCATGGCGGACCTCATGAGGAGGATGTCGAAGATGGAGGACACCGTGAAGCCATATGAAGGTAAGGCCATGTGTCTGAGTACAAGGAACGCTGCCTGGGCAACAGGTGAGCTAGAGATATCATTAATATCTAGAGATATCATTCATTATTGAGACACATCGTTGAAACATCATTGAGACATCAACGAGGCGCCATTGACAGATCATTGAACAGCGAAGAGAAATCATTGACAGGTCATCGAAACGCCATTGAGGCATCAATGAAATATCTATTAGATCTTATTGACAGATCATTGAACCATCATATGCATAGAGACATCATTGAAACATCATTGACGGGTCATTGAGACACCATTGAGACATGATTAACAGATCATTGAGACACTGTTGAAACATCATTGAGGCATCATTAACAGATCATTGAGACATCATTAACAGATCATTGAGACATTATTAACAGATCATTGAGCCAGCATTGAGACATTATTAAGACACCATTGACAGATCATTGAGACACCAATGAGACACCATGGACAGATCATTGAGACATTGAGACATCAATGAGACACCATGGACAGATTATCGAGACATCACTGAGACATCATTGAAATATAATTGAGACTTCAACGAGACACCGTTGACAGATTATTGAGGCACCTTTGAGACACCCTAGAAATATAATTGAGACATTAATGTGACACTATTGACAGATTATTGAGGCATCATTGAGACATCATTGAAATATCAATGAGACACTTATGAGAGGGCATTGAAGTATTATTGAGACATCATTGAATGTCATTGAGACATCAATGAGACACAGTTGACAGATTATTGAGACATCATCGAGACATAATTGAAATATCATTGACACATTAATGAGACACCATTGATAGATTTTAGAGAAATCATTGAGACATCATTGAGACACCGTTGACAGATCATTGAAACCACATTAAGACATCATTGACAGGTCTCAAAATGTAATTAAAACATCATGGAGACATCATTGAAAGGGACTTCATTGACAGATCATTGGAACGTCATCGAGACATGATTAAAACGTCGTTGAGGCATCAACGAGATATCATTGACAGGGGTGGGGTGGGCTTGTGACATAACAACCTGGCCTATGTGTTGAAAATTGCTAATCATCTGCCCCTCCCCCAAACAAAGAGTAACGCCAGTACTCCTAGAAGGATGTGAAGGAGGTCAAGACTTCCGTCTCTTCTTATGATCATTAGTTACCAGGCAGATGCTTGACAGAGATAAGCACTTTCTTATGAGATCACCTTGGAGAGAAGGAAGTGTCAGACGTGACACACGCCAAGAAATCCTTATCTCCTCCCCACATTGTCTTGACGACCAAAGTGATTTGGAACTCGTTCAGATCTCTCTTATTGCTGAAGCTTGTTGAAATGCAAAACATAGGTCAGTTTATTTTGATCGACACAACCAGGACACTCCCCTTTTAGCCTATCTTACGACCAAATTGACAGGGTCTTTACGTCACGAGCGCATGCGCTGCATGTGGACATGTGTGAGCCAATCAACACACGCAATTTCGGAGTCGACTCGGGGCTGTGTGGGGGAAGTTTGAGCAATTGATGAGAAATGGAGCTTTCCCACTCGAAAACGGCACTTGAGTGGCATAAGCTTCTCCTCACACAGTCCCTAGTCGACTACAAAAATGTGTATGCAAATTGACCAAACCATACACGTACTGCCCTCCGTAGCTCTGATGACAACTCTAGAGGACCGAGTAGGGAGCCTTGAGGAACAGCTGGCCGAGGAGCGAACCATTCGGGCGCGGCTGGAGGGGAGGGTCAACGTTACCCAGGCTGACCTGAAGCATGTGCAGAATACTACTGCTCAGCAGGTTAACTTGGCAGGAAAACTGAAATCTGACTTGTGCCGAGCAACACCGAAACTGGGTAAGTTCCTATGGGGGAATCAGATAATAATCAGATAATGATCAATAACATCTTGGCCTCACAAGATATTCAGTTTTCAAAATGCAATCTGTAATCTGCTAACAAATGTATGTACCAAAGAACAAATGTGAATTTTCAGAAATTCGACAAAGGAATTCACACGTATAGTACCAAGGGTTCTATGCGTCATACAAAAGTTTGCAAGTTTGGGTAGGCTATATGATAATAACGTTAATGACTCGCCTGTTCCTCGGTGCATATGGTGTCATAACGCCTGGTCCTTTGCTATAACCACCTCATAAAACGCTTCGCTCACTCGGTGGTTTTATTCGATGGTTGTAGCAAAGGCGTTATGACACCATATACACCGAGGGACAGGCGGGTCTTAACCCTTAATTCAAGGTTAGGCAGGTAATTAGATAAGCAATTACTCCAGCAACTGGATATGATTTTGGAAACGGTCAGACGTTTTAGATGTTTATTCATAGTTATATTATATAAAACCTGCTCTCCAACAAGATCTCTTCAGTGTCACTGACGAAACATATCTGAAACGTTTGATCGGTTACAAAACCTTATTCAGTTGCTTGAGTAATTGCTAATTGCTTGAGTAATAGGCATAGCCTATTATGATTATAACTTTGCAGGTGACACCCAGTTTCTATGTAGCAATTTGTTGTAAAATTCAGAAACCAATCACTAACCTATGATTAGCCAATCCAAACGTATCATGGATAAGAGAAGTGTAAATTGATGCAGCAGTGACTTGTTACGACGCGAGCTATTGGTCCTCTCCAGGGAGACTCTTCCACCAGAGGCACCCGACGGGTCACTACAAATACGACCTGGAAGAGGCAAAGCTCGCATGCGCAGAGAAGAATGCGACCCTCGCCTCGTATCACCAACTGTACGAGGCTTGGCAGGACGGGCTAGATGTCTGCGCATGCGCATGGCTGTTGGACGGGACTGCCCGTTATCCAACGCAAACGGCAAGGTTAGTGGACGAGATTATCCACGCATGCGCACTTTGCCTGGTAATGTAAGCCTTAGGGGCAGTCCAAGTTGCTGACACCATCTTGGATGTCATTCGATATTGTTCTCGTTCTGTTTCTTGGCAACGCCTCAGAAGCGAACTCGATTTTATGCGATTGAGTTCATTCAACAAGAAGTCCAGACATTATGCAGGAATTTTGTTGGTGCGTACTTTGTACAATTTATCACTGTTTCTTAAATGTATCTTTTTGTAAGAGACAAATCTTCTAACTCTGAAATACGTATACATTTTTGTGCAAGTCAATGTGCATACTGCTTATAGATAAAGATATATAACATGCTTCCCAGTCGTTCCTTGGTTATAACATTAGGCATCTCTGTTGTTGTCGTTATTTGATGGTGTATTTGTCTGCATAGCATTCCAAGTGCACAGCAAACTGGCAGCTAGAGAAAAAAATTGCAATACTAGAAATCATTGTTCATTTCTTGTTACTCGGCCACGGAACCAACAAGAAACCTCTTCACAGCAATGGACAGTGCAAACATGCAATGGACAGTGCAAAAAATCTATTGTCTTTCCATGGTTTGAGTTTTCTAACGTTCACCCCCTAGTAAGAGGCGACTCGTAGTCAAGGAAATAAAAGTTTTAGCCATAGCCATAGGATATTATCATGTCCTGTTCATTAAGTATCTATGTAGGTCAATTTAAATTTGTAAACTCTTTGCAAAAGCGAGCCGATGCCATATTTTCCTAAAAGCGTCAAACTGTTAACTGTTCTAGAGTATCAACATGTATAACCTTGAATATAATTATATTATTGATATGGTGTTGCCCATACTGTTAGATTTGATTAGTTCTTTAGAATGGTTAGATATTAGCAAATACATTTTAGTTTGGTTTGGTTTATCCGGATCTCCATTAGTGATACATCGCTGCTCTTTCTAGAGTCCGGTTAAACTCCCGTGTACATACAGGTTGCCATACATTGTCCCTGTTAACTGTCTTACAATTAAGTTCTTCTTCTTCAATAATTTGTTCCCTCAGGTCCGGTTGTGGGAACAAGATAGATATCGTCGACTGCGGGAGCCACACCCCTAACGACGCCTGGTGCTTCCGGAAGATGCCCAGCTGCGACTGATCAGCACGCACCACTTGTCTCCTAGAAGCCGTTTAATTGCACAGCCTCCGTGCAATTATCCGGCTGGTGCAATCATGTGAAGTTATCCAGCTGGACCGTATTGGTTTGGGATTTTGAAATTCCGTGTAGTTAACAGAAATTGTGCGCTAATTTGTTTAATTAACTGGCGTCTACTGTACTACAGACTAGGGGTAGATGCCGGTATGGTGTATCGGTATAAAAATTTTTTCTTCTTCTTTGACCTGTGCACAAAAATCGGACCTGAAAAAAACAGTGATGTTGGACAATTCAAAAATGAACAGATTTTACAGGCAGGCGTTCACATGTTTTGGGGTTTACGGGTCCAAGAAAATAACCAGAGCAAAGCAAACTAGAGTTGATAGTCCTTTGTACCGATTTTATACAGTCACATTTGGTATAAAGCAGAAGCAGATACTGTTGTTTACATGAAGATAGGATTTCAAAACGGCAATGGGCTTCGGATTCTACACCAAACAGAGTCCTTTGTAGTGAAATGGACCATTGTTTGGAGTATCGCACATTCACAAGTTTTCACGGATAATTAGGTCCAGGCTGGACCTGATCCCATGCCCGTAGCTAGGATTTTGGTTGGGGGGGTTCTTTTTAGTACTTGTGGGACCATCTAGCGCCGCAGGCGCGAGACTCACGCCGAAGGCGTGAGCTGCCTAGGGGGGTCCGGGGGCATGCTCCCCCGGGAAAAATTGAAATCCTAACCCTCTGAAACGCCATTTCCTGCATTTTGACGGGCAAAATTCGCTGGCTAAGTTAAATGGAATTTCTCTTAAAATACACAAGGTTTTTGGCATAAGTCTTTGAGGCCGACTCCCCCGACATATTTTCACCATGTCCGATACCAAAGGCGGGAGGCGTTGCAATGGTGGTCCGGGGAAATTTTGAAATCTGGACCCTCTGAAAAGCCATTTCCTGCACTTTCTGGGGGCAAATTTTGCTGATAGACTCACTAGGATTGAATGAAATGTCTATCGGTGAATAAGGCAAATCAGTCATGCCTTTGAAAAAAATCTTGGACATGAAAAAGTGGACCTTTGAGCATGAGAAAGTGGACCTTTGAGTGTGAAAAAGCGGACCT
>NC_049980.1:131018-193104 GCF_000003815.2 Branchiostoma floridae | reverse complement strand
CACGATACATACTTTATATGCATGAATTGCGTTGTTTATTACATAATATTGGACCATGTTGATTTCATAATATGGAAAACGTCCTATCACGGGAACGCTAAATCTGATGAGAGTGCGAAAAAATATTGTAATTCTATTAAATCTAACATACATTCGTATAATTCCACCAGGTGTCATTATACCGCCACCTCCAAAAACGTTGTTATAGAGGACTTCTCAAGATCGTCTTCAACACGTAAATACATTTTGTATCTGAATTGTATTACATTTAAGATATTCAACATTCGGTGTTCAAGACAATCTTGGGAAGACCTTTATACTAAAGTTTTTTAAGGTGGCGGTATAATGCCACCTGGTGGAATTATGATAGTCGATGTTAACTGGCCAGTGAAGTTGAACTAAACACACAGAGTATGATATACCAAACAATCATCGCCATTTCTGTTCTTTACCATCTTCTAACAAGTTCTACCCGATTTGACGCGGACCGCCCACGGACTTTCCCCCACGAACTCCGCTCTACAAACTTCGTCTGATCACCGCTGAACTGTGCCTACTCAGACGAATATCATCTACACTGAACTGTATACCAGCCAAGAGGCACATACTTATGCACCAGCCAAGAAGAACATCGCTCACGCCGAACTGTAACTGTTAACACCACCGGCCAAGAGAGTCACAGAACTTTGCCAGTCACGAACTTTGCCCACACAGAACCCTGCTTCTACCAGTATATTTTTTTCTTTCTTCTGCAGATAATCGATATTGTATTCGTCCCCATTTTATGTTACTATTGTTAGCCATCTCACAGAAAAACATTGACAATCTATTTCAGTTCAACTGTTACCTTCATTCGTACGTAATGTATTCACAATCTTGTAATAGGTCTGTCTTTTCATTACATCTAGATTTCACAAGTTTTGCTAAGAGGGTTATTTCATGGATTTCACTATTATTAATGCACACCTTGCAGATTTATAGTATTTATACCATTGATTACGAAAAGTATACAACAGGCTCTGATTTTTTAGACATTGCATTTATTGATCTTCCTGGTTTTTAGCACACGATAGTTTTGTAAAAAGGAGAAAGAGAGAAATAAGAAGATAAGGAGAAATCACGCCACTGGGTTATGTTAATGAGTTAGTGACGTCACTGCCTTGACTGTCAGGGATCCCATGATCCTCTTCGCTCTCTTCTATCATGGCTGTGTTTGAGTGAACATCATGAAATAAACGCCTCTTCCAATCAAGTTGTATCGGCTCCTATGATTCACTATCGCGTCCCCTTGTCAATGTTGGCGGTGACAAAAACAAAACAACAACACTGACTTAACTTAAGCTATTAGTCTGCAGCTTTCTTAGATCTGACATCTTGAGTGACGTGTTAAGAATCAGATTGTGTGGGAGGAGGTCTTTAAAGCCACGCTTATATAATCTTCGAAATGAACGTTGCTTTTGTTAAAGAAAGGGCTTATTGAAAAAAAAAAACTTGAAAGGTACGCTCACATGTGTCAACAAAATTGTGAACATGCAATCATTGCATAATCTTTTGGTTGATGTTTTTGTTGTTTATTTATTTGCTGTTGGACAGACGAGGACAATGTGGGACTGCACTCAAGTTTGTAACTTATATTAAGAAAGCCACATACACGGTACAGACAGAAGGTAAATGTAGTCATTTTACATCCCCGACTAAAGTCAGGTACCCATTTGTACTCCTAGTGAAGTGGGGAAGGTCGTGTAAAGTGCCTTTCCAAAGGGCACAACGTCGGGGGCATGGCGGGGATCGAAATCAGGACCTATAGGTTCCAAGCCGAACGCTCTACCAGTTACGCCACGCTCGACGCCACCAGTGGTTGCCATATTGTCCTTCTCTTCTGTTGCTGAATGTAAGTCAATTGAAAGAGTGCAGAAGAGAGCTTGTAGGATAATCCTCGGACAGAACTATACCTGCTACAGCTCGGCACTGACTGAACTCTCCCTCACATCACTGTCTCAGAGACGTCATGACCTATGCAGTTCTTATGCTCGTTCACTGTATAGATCCCCGACCTACAGGGACTGGTTCCCTCCCTGTCGTAAGGAGATTACTGGCAGAAATACACGTTCAGCCAACAAACTGCAGGTCCCCAGAGCCAACACCTCTCGTTTAAGGAAAAGTCCAATATACTATATGGTCTCACTACTCAATGACGACATTGTATGAACTATGTGTTTCTACCTTCCCAGTTTGTAAATAAGTCTGCGTAATGATGTGATTATTGATGTACATATGTATATAGTTGGAACAGTTTTTAAGCCATTTTTAACTGTTAACAAGCCCACCAATTCAGCCCTTGGGCTGCTATCAGAAGCTTGTACGTTTTTATTGTTTTGAACGAATAAACCTGTCATTCATTCATTCATTCTCCTATCGTAACTCTTCTTAGCCACTTTCCGCTGTTTCTTTTCTGAGCAACCGTTACAAAAATTACAGAGCAAAAAGCAAAATACAGACGGTACCATTATAAATCTTGGATTAATAATATTAGTTTATTGAAAATTCTTGCCCGAGGGCTAATTGCATCCACAACGTTTCCAAAACGTGTTCTACCATACTGTTAGCCAGAAAAAGCATTTGCAAACGTTTAAGTATTAAGTCTAAAAAATATCGGAGAACTGATACTGAAGTCATAGAATACCAAGACAGTGAATTCTGAAGAAGAAGATGTTAAAGAACAGAAATGGCGATGATTGTTTGGTATATCATACTCTGTGTGCTTAGTTCAACCTCACTGGCCAGTTAGATTTAATAGAATTACAATATTTTTTCACACTCTCATCAGTTTAAGCGTTCCTGTGATATGACGTTTTCCATATATATAATCAAATCAACATGGTCCAATATCATGTAATAAACAACGCAATTCATGCATATGAATGTTATCGTTGTATTCTACTATGTTGATCAAAAGGATAGAGACTGAAAGATTGACTCTACGAGTCTGCAGTAGGGGTGGGTGCTGGTTCAGAAAATTCAGGTTCAGGTACGGTCCAGGTCCAGAAGATCAGCTTCAGCTAGGTCCAGAGGATCAGGTCCGGTCTGGACATAATTATCCGTGAAAACTTGTGAATGGGTGATACTCCAAACAGTGATCCATTCACTAACAAAGGATTCTGTTTGGTGGAGTAGCCATCGTCTATTGCCGTTTTAAAATCGTATCTTCATGTAAACAACAGTATCTGCTTCTGTTTAAACCAAGTTTGACTGTAGAAAATCGGTACAAATGACTATCAACTCCCCTTTACTTTGCTCTGCGCTCTGGTTATTTTCTTTGTCCTGTAAACCCCCAAACACGTGAACGCCTGCCGGTAAAATCTGTTTATTTTTTAATTGTCCAACATCACTGTCTTTTTCAGGTCCGATTTTTCTGGACAGGTCAAAGAAGAAGAAAAAAATTATACCGATTCACCATACCGGTATCCACCCCTAGTCTGTAGTACAGTAGACGCCAGTTAATTAAACAAAGGATTAACGCACAATTTTTGTTAACTACACGGAATTTCAAAATCCCAAACCAATTCGGTCCAGCTGGATAACTTCACATGATTGCACCAGCCGGATAATCGCACGAAGGCTGTGCAATTAAACGGCTTCTAGGAGACAAGTGGTGCGTGCTGATCAGTCGCAGCTGGGCATCTTCCGGAAGCACCAGGCGTCGTTAGGGGTGTGGCTCCCGCAGTTAATGATGGCTACCCTGTTCCCACAACCAGACCTGAGGGAATATTATTGAAGAAGGAGAAGAACTTCATATTTGCACGACAATTGTAGCAGGGACAATGTATGGCAACTTGGGGGTTTCACTAAATGCAATGCTACTATCTAACAATTCAAATTAAACTTATATAACAGTATCAACAATCTAGTTAACGTTATATATCTTAATATTCTAGAACATTATGTCAATAACAGTATGCCAGTTCGGGAAATGTATTTTCTCGTTCTATAAAAGAGTTGCTCAAACTTTGTAACTATGTATTTTTTACCAACAAAGATGAGTCTCCATTGGAAGAGATGCATTTCTATAACCAAGGAATGGTTATATCTTTATCTATTTGACTTGTACAGAAATGTCTTTCCGACTAAGAGAACAACGTGTTTCTTTCACAACACATCAAAGGAACTAATCAATTGTGCAAAGCACGCATGCCCGAACATGCAAACAAAATTTAGGTATGAATTCTGGACACTATTAGGCTCGCTTCTGAGGTGGCGCCAGAAAAGGAATGAGAGCTTCAAGGTGATGCCACCAAATTTGATTGCCGCCGAGCTGAGGCTTACCTTATTATTCCGACCGCGCATGCGTGGAGCATCGCGTTTACTAACCTTGCCGTCTGCGTTGGATAACGGCTAGTCCCGTCCGACAGCCAGGCGCATGCGCAGACATCAAGCCCGTCCTGCCAAGCCTCGTACAGTTGGTGATACGAGGCGAGGGTCGCATTCTTCTCTGCGCATGCGTGCTTTGCCTCTTCCAGGTCGTATTTGTAGTGACCCGTCGGGTGCCTCTGGTGGAAGAGTCTCCCTGGACAGAACCAATAGCACGCGTTGAAACAAGTCACTGCTGCATCAATCTACACCTCTCTTATCCATGATACGTTCTGATTGGTTAATCATAGGTTAGTGACTGGTTACAGAAGGTTACCACAAATTGCTACATAGAAACTGGGTGTTGTCCGCAAAGTAATAATCATAATGCGCTACGGCAAATAGCAATTACTCAAGCAACTGAATATGATTTTAAAACCGGTCAGACGTTTCAGATATGTTTCGTCAGTGGCACTGAAGAGATCTTGTTGGAGAGCATGTTTTATATACTATACCTATGAATTAATATCTGAAACGTTTCCGAAAACATATCCAGTTGCTTGCGTAATTGCTTATCGTATTACCTGTCTAACTTTCAAGGAAGTATAATGATCATAATGGTTTGGATATTGAAAGACATTCTTAAAAGCCTTAGCTTTTTACACTTTATAATTATGCCGTAAAATTTGTTGTACATCTTATTTCTTGGTGAGACCAAGAACTTACTGATCACTGTACAAATTTCACAGTAGTCTGATTCCCCTACAATAACTTACCCAGTTTCGGTGTTGCTTGGCACAAGTCAGACTTCAGTTTTCCTGCCAAGTCACCCCGCTGGGCAGTGGTGTTCTGCACATGCGTCAGGTCAGCCTGGGTGACGTTGATCTTTCCCTCCAGCCGTTCCCGAATGGTTCGCTCCTCGGCCAGCTGTTCCTCAAGGTTCCCTACTCGGTCCTCTAGAGCTACGGAGGGCAGCAGAGTTTGGCATTAACATCGATCACCTCAAACATGTCCAGAGCGCACGCGTTTGTTACGTACGTTATATGTCATATTCGGAACAGGGAAACAAAAGATTGTGTTCCGGGTTACCCAACCAACCCTACAAAAATCTGCTGACCCTGTAATTAAGCTTAATTCACGCCAAGAGTTATGTGCTATGTATTATGTGTTATGTCGCTCTTAGAAGTCAACGTCGTAAGCCGAGAGGGCAACCCTGTTGACTTGTATATAGTGTTTAATACACTTTCTATCTGAACCGGATTGTGGCAATCAAACCTCACCTATATTTTGCACATGAACAACAAGCGTCTATTTGAAGCAATGAGGATCTGGAGGAGTTCCAAATAACTTTGGCAGACAAGATTTGTCAAGAAAATGTGGGAAGGAGATAAAGAACCCTTGACCTGTGTCACGTCTGACACTTCTCTTTCTCCGAGGAGATCTCATAATTAAGTTTTTTTTATCTCCGTCAAGCATCTCCGGCTTGCAATAAGAGGAGACTGACGTCCTAACCTCATTCGGAACCTTCTAGAATGGCCTTCTGGTCTCGGTTCGGAGTTTTTTTTACGATTCGGGGCCGATTTGACTGTCTCTGAGAAAAGCACTAGCGCTTCTCAAAACATCGTTTTTCGGACAATTAAATGGTTCCGATAGAAAGGGTGCTTTGTCGCTGACCGACAGACTCATTTGACATTTTCTGTAGAAATGTAATTTTTGGTAAAAACCATCAAAAAATAAGATTTTCACCCAAAAATTGCTAATTTGGGGCCATTCTTTACAGGCCGCTACACGGCAAAAATGAATTTTCCTGGGATAATGACTTATATGGCAATGAAGGTCAAGACTTCTTCTGTATACTGAGTAAAAAGGAAGAAAAGTTATCCGATACGTTTTCCGCAAGCTCCGATGGCGCTAAAACAGCCAAAACGCACATAGAACGCACGATCTGGGTAATCAGGCGACGAAACGCTTTACCGCCATCGCGCACTAATACCAGGAAGTGTTCGCCGCACGATCAAATCTCCGATACCATAAAACGCTACGAACAACAAGCATTTGGAGAGGTATAAAAGATTATACATTGCTATTATTTGCCAAGGGATTTTTGGTGGTGTCATAGAATGGAAGTTGTGGACAGCTTAACTTCAGCTTAACTTTGGCTGAATCTTTATGCCATCTGGAATGTCGTGAAGTTGGCTTTGCGATTCATGCGAACGCCGGTCAAATTTGTAGATCGGTCAGAGCTCGCCGAATTTCAACATCGCCCGAGCACCGGCTGTATTTGTCACTGAAAATCTGCCCCTTCACATATTGGGCGGTGCTCGGGTGACGTATTTCGGCAACACCAATTATTATATACCTCCATGATATGGTAGCATCTCTTGGACATGGACGAAGTGAGAATCGACCAACCCGGTAAAATGCTAATATTTAACTTCTCAGTTTTGGGAAATGTGTAAGGCATGAGTGGAATGTATGGGCACCCTAAAAATGATAGAATTAACAGGAATTTTGTGATAGATCACAAAGTAGACAGGCTTTTGTCTCAGATGATGTCTTTTTGGCCTCTCAGTAGCTTTTGCAGAGTTGCAGGGGTCGATTTTGTTCGATAATTAAACAGAGGGAATAACAGAGAAATGGTTGCACTGATATTCGTGATGCTTATAGCCTGCATATAGCTTAGGTGATTTATGACATTATTGAATCCTTGTAATGACATTTTGGAGCCACATTGTAATCTGCACAATTAACGAGGAAATCTTATACATCTGTTGCGTTCCATAACAGAACTTTCAAACATGCTACATATGTAGATGACAAAGTGAGGAATATTGACAGATATAGATTATGCAAATTACGTCCTCATTTGAATAATTTATTATACTATTATACCATAGTGGTAAATTGGAATGTGGACTTTGATATTTTTAATTCAATCAAAGGTTGATACAACTGAACATAAATTATGCAAATTGGAAAGGATTTTGCATAATTGACAAAGAAATGTCTTAATAGCGTTTCCTTTCTAAGATAAGACTTGCTTGCCCCCTTACATCATCCAGGTGAAATTATCAAAGTATCAGTTGCCCGTGGAACTCTAGTTACAATTTGCATCAAATTAATCTTTATGTAGATTTACTGGTGGCATGAGACAGTATCAAAAACCGGTCAAGCAGTGCCCTTTAGAGATCGGGGCTAATAGATAAAACAATGGCCGGCTTTTTATAACTGTCTTATGTCATCAGCTAAATCAGCTTGGAGATCACATGAGCTCGCCGAAGCTGGAAAGACAGATCATTTAAAGGTACCTTTCATTTGCCCGGGATCATCGTGGCCGGGCGGACCAGGTGGACCGGGAGGCCCTGGAGGACCAGTCGGTCCCTCGCGCCCGTCTCTCCCATCGCGACCGTTCGTTCCTGTCGCTCCTGTGAGTCCGTCTTTGCCTGGAGGCCCCGGAGGTCCAGTCGCTCCATCGCGCCCGTCTCTACCGGACTGGCCGTTCGTTCCTGCCGGTCCGTCTCTGCCAGGTGGCCCCTGAGGACAGCCTGTATAAGGACGTGCGTGGAAACTGAGCTAGTACGCTAATTTCCGAGCAGATGTGAGTATTCAGCTCATCTGTCTATCTATCTATCAAGATAACGTTGCGTGTCTGTGTGAACGTGTTTGTATGTGTGTATATGTTTGTGTGTGTGTGTATGTGTGTGTGTGTGTGTGTGTGTGTGTGTATATATGTGTGTGTGTAGGTCTGAATGTATTGTACTGATATTTGGTATTGGAGTGGGTATCGACGAGACCTTAAAAAATTATAAGACTTTGGGTTCCCCTAGCGGCTTGTTGAAGTACTGCAGCAGACATTCGGGTTTTGATATCTCGAATTCTGGACATGGTCTGGCTATAGTCGTGATTTTCGAGCAGTAGATAGCCTTTAATCTTGGGATAGAGAATAAGTGGTGTAGGTTTGGGGTACCGGGTCTCTAGTCGTTACGCTTTTTCCCATGTTCAGCAGAAGAGATTCTGTTTGTATGTTTGTTTGTTTGTTTGTATGTTTGTTTGTTTGCCGAGTTTCTCTTTACCTCCGAAAGGCAGAGTCAAGCTATTCGCGGCTCTCTTCGCCCTGTGGTGCATGCCGGAATCAGATAGAGTATCGGGGCTGAAGGCACCATCCGCCGACTGGAAGAGACATCAAATTACTTACTGTTCCACACTGTACTGTACTTTTATTACCATGCAGTGATATACTATGCTATACTATACTATGCAATGCTATGCTATGCTATGCTATGCTATGATATACTATACTATACTATACTATAATATACAAAATATTATATTTACATGTATACAATAGTAGCTTTTACTAAACTTTAACTACACAATACTAGCAAACTTTACTTTTCCATGGTAATAATTACTTGAACAATACTTAATGTATGTGTATGTAGTCGTTTGGCTACGTCTCACAGTTTATTTCCAGGTATTGCCTTTCCATGATAGCTAATTGGCTTCTAATAAACATTGATCTACTAACAAAAACGTCCTAAATCCGTTTCATTATCTTGAGCAAAGATGTAGGATTTGCACAGGGCTGGTAACAGTTATCTTTAGAATAGAAGTATAGAGCGACATAAAACATAGATTTGTAACCATCAGCAGATCTTGTCAATCGTCTCTTCTCAACATGCCAATTGTAAACAAGACCCTGTCTGACGTTGAACCGGTTCAATTATTTCACTCAATTAGATCTAATAAGTAAATGTTAGAGTACAATATGTGGCTGTCTGTATTTTATTGGGTTTACGGAGAAAATGTGCACCCAGCTGACTTCGTTCAATCATACTTTTGTACAAGACATCACAAAGGTTCAATTTGGTTGAAGGCTCACCATACCACACCTTACTACACAAGTAAAGTATCGTAATTACTTATCAAAAGAAGATGAGTGTGTTGACATTTTCTACCTCAGTGCTCTCCACACGACGGCTGTTGTCTTCTCTGGAGTTGCCTTTAGTCAGAACCTCCAACGAAGCGATGCGATCTAGGATCAGGTTGTTGCACTCTTGAAGCTTCGTTCCCAAAAGCACAATCCTCTTGTCGTTCGCAACAATCCTGTCGTCGTTTGCCGACAGCAGCTGCTTGAGTTGCCAGTTCTGCAGCAGCAGCACCGCCACCAGCGCCGCCGAGACAGCCAGCACGACGGCCGCGGCGCAGGCGATCTGGAGCCCCGCCGGGCGCAAACGGGACCTCCGGTCAGCATACACGGGCCTGCCAAGCGTCAGGTCTCCGTTCATAAGCTTGTCTGTGCTCATTTTCTACACCCTAGGGATAGTTGAGCAACGAGCTTAACTGAATCGAAGAACAATCAAGCAATGATGTTCTAGGGGCTACGAGTCGCGCTGCGGCTGTGTGTAACAATCCACCGCGATTGAAGATTTCTCTGAGGAGACTTAGATATAAACTGACAAATAAGTCATAGAAGAAGCAAGGGAATCTCCCGTACTTTTTTCTGGGGACAAAGCCGTTCCCCATTGGTTGCTAGGCACTGCTGTTGCCCCATACGTCATGAGCGTGAATATATAATGACAGATTTAATGCTTCTTTCGGCGAAATCCGAATCGTTTTAGGTATAGTCGATGATGTCACCGATCTATGTAGAGAGACTACATCATCGGTGTTGTCCAACCTGATCGTATCGGTTTAATTGCTCGTGCAGAGCCCAGGCAGAGACCAAATTCTTCCGTGTCACTGACGAAAGACAGTAGATTTTGTCTGAAACGTCTGATCGTTTGCAAAATCATATCCAGTTGCTTGAGTAACTGCTTTTTCGCGTGTCGTGTAAGTACTGATACCTGGATGTCTAACCCTCATTGACTTACTCAATAGACGCCTCTATTAATGGAGGTGTGATCGTTAGAATCCGAGCATGCAGAGGTAACTTAGAACCCTTATGAATTCAGACAAAAGACCATACAGTAAACATACACCCATTCTCTATCTGTGAGCTATTAGTAGCCCGACCGAGGCCATTTATCCTGTCGAACATCAATGATTTTTGACAACATTCTATGATTTTACTTAAGTTTGGACGATCCAAGCTGTTTTGTGTGACGTCACAGCCACAAGCCTGATTTGGCAGTGTTGCCATCGGCGGTCTTTAACATAGTGGAAAAACCTGTCTCTTTGCTAATTGTCATTTTTTAGATGAACCTTCAACTCTGACACCTCATGATGAGGTGACCTTGCTAAGCTGCTGTCTGTCTATCTTGTTATACACTTAAACAGAAAATGGCGTCGTGATCTGTTTAAGTTAAAAGGACTGTTCAAAGTTGAGTATATTTTCAATATCACATATTCAAAAAGATAAATGAAAATAAAAGAGGTGCCTTTAATTTACAAACAGTAAAACACGGGAATGTTATTGAGCAGCTGAGGTTTTCCCCGGTGCTGAAAATGCCATCTAATACATGTTATGTACGTTTGAAATATTTGACTCCCTTTAACATGGGGACGACAATTTCCGCCAAATCGCTTTGACGGAACATAGCTGGATATTGGACTTCAAGATGCCGATATGCCTGTTATCATATTAGTAACGATAACGTGTTACATTGGACTGTCTTATTTTGATGTCATGAGAACACGTAAACACATTGTTTGGTCGTTTGACTAAAGGGAGTTTAGAAGCCCTGTTTTCCATACCATACCAATTTCACCAGATAAAAATACATGGACAAGAGTCCTCCGATCAAACATTATGTACCGAAACGGCACAAAAGAACAAGGGAACATGGGGAATATAGATTTTTTTACACTACAGATAAGGCCACAGCAAGCAAACTTTATGGATGACATCAACGCGCTAATTAATTTTGCCTGATTTTCAAGAAAAAATACCCCCCCCCCCCCGAGATGCAAAATGACGAAGAGGTACCAAAATGGAAAATATCCTGTGGCCGCCTTGCTTATACTTGTAGAAGTGACATCTTGTGGTAGACTTAATTGATGAAGTTTGCAGAAGATATCACCAATAAAGTCAACTTGATTTGGCCTTATATCAGATACAAATTACCAGGGTAAGAAAAAAATCTGTCGGTCCATTACGTTCTGAACTATCAAGTTTCTTCGCATATTAAGTCACATCACACTCCGTCCTCATGTGCACCATCACATTGAGATGTGGTTTACTTATATTGCTCCATCAAGATTTCAAGATTGGTCAGCACAAACGTACTTTTGGCCATCAATAACAATGAAGTTTTATAACACTAGTTTTATGGGAAAAGATTTGTTATGTATAGATAACAAAACGTTAAGCTAAGGGCACAACCCGCCGTACGTGCAATTTGTCCGTATGTTTTTTTTTTGTGATACCACGTCCGCCACGAATTTATGAAAACGTTCAGGCTGTACAGAGCAGGTGCGTCGCCCGTACTGGCACGTACGGAGGCGGTACGTACCTCATACGGATCCCAAAAGATTGCCCACGTTTTCGCACGCACACATGCAGCACGTATTTGTACGTACGGCGGGTTGTGCCTTAGCTTTATGTACTATTTGCGTTAAACCAATTGTAATAAGATAACGTTCTATAAATTAACATTACAAATGGTTTGAGACTAAACAACATAATTTGCCAGGTAAGATATTTCACTTTGGAACCCTAAAATACATTGCTCAGTGCATGTAATATTATAAATTTATAAGCAAAGATCAACATATTTTATCGAAACAAACAGAAAAAAGATGTAGTCTCCCATTACTTTTCCTCTAACTCTACATTGCAACTGTTACTTTATAGTTTAAATACCTTGTTATATCAAAAACAATTGAAATCTACTTTATACTCTCAGACAACCAATGGACGTCTCTACTTTCTGGTGAACATTTTACAAAGAGAGTAGAACAATACTTAATTTGCAAATTTATTTGAGCATTAATGACATAATGACAGTTGGTCGTACGTCTACTCAAGCTCTGGTGATTTTTGTAACAGTAGATAGTTGCTCTACTCCGAGTTATTTTATACGGTTTTATATTCTAGTTTGGTTTTCACTACAACATGTTTGAAATACACGACTAAAGTCTCAGGCTTAGCAGTCAGCCAAACACCATAGAAATCATTCCAGATTAATTTGCAAAAGTTTGATGCCCTACATTATTAAATATGTTACAATAAGCATATAAACAATACACTGTTTTGTGCTGTCAATATCGCTGTAAGTAATTCAATGTCTCTTTCTATGACATTTACGATGTTTACGTGCAATTGACTACTTCGTAGGCACTGTAACACTGTACCAAATATTCAAAATGTTGCAAATACAAACAAGAGGCCGTAGGTCACATACTCCTTGACGTAATTATGTTTTTTTACAATGGATTGTGATACGTTTTTATTTATGTGCAGGTAGTTGATTATTCCAACACTAGGTATAGCAACTAATGCAGTAAAGGATGGTTGGAGCCTAACATCTGCTTAGAGTTTCATCTAGAGCTGTTGCAACAGTTGTTTAATCAATTTGTAGCTAGACATAGCCCAACATCTGCTTATAGATTATTCCACCTAAACTACATGTCGATATCGATGACCTGGGGCACAAAACCGAGAACATTTTCTGAAAATATTACATTAGTTATACAAACAGGTAATGTGAAAAAAGTGCACCATCTCGCAACTACGAGCAGACCACATGCCAAACTACATATGAATGCAGAAAAAGGAAGATAGAGATACAGCTGCGAACAGGTATCACATCACCCAACTACACATCCTCCTTCGCAGGGACATCCAACAGCAAACCGCCTGTCTGGATGTACCCTGCTCTTTCAACCGCGTACCGTCACCCTTAGGTCCTGACCACCCTGCTTATTATCATTAAAGAGCTTACCCTTATATATGCAAAACCACTTTTGAAAACTGAAAGGCATATTCTCTTATTGGCTGACAGCTGATTTGGGGGGGTCCACAGGAACTAAGTGCGGCGGTTGAAAGAGTAGGGTACATCCAGACAGGCGGTTTGGCTGTTGGATGTCCCTGCGTAGGAGGATGCCAACTACAGTACTCCGTAGTAATAAGGCCACAGTGACTTAAATTTGTGGATGGCATCCCCGCGCGCATTGATTTTCGCCTCCCCCAAAAAATGTGGCCACATCTGACCAAATAACATGCCTGACAAATCAGAATTTTTTGCTTGCCAGACGATCTGCTCTCCACGGTAAGGAAGCTCATGGACAGGGTATGGTGCCACAGCACCCTTGCCCCTTCTTTGAGCAAGAATGGCAATGAAACATTATTGAAACGGCAACGATGATCTTACTGGAGGTGAACATAAGACAAACCAAGCCTGGGAAAGAATGGACTGAATGTTGAGTCCTGTGGTTAACTGGATTTTTTTCGCCCTCGCGCATTAATCCAAAAATTAAATCATTATGGCCTGAACAATGCAGCTTTTACTGCTGATTATCACCCCCTCTTTGTACATTATCAGTCGTCACAAGTGGAGACGGCGATGTAGCACCAGGCGTCCCAGGTTTCCTGCTGCCAGTCACAATGGTTGACACCTATCAGACTGCCACAAGACGGCCTTTAGTAAAACAGAACACATAGATCAGCTTACATCTTTGCATGGAGCACTATGCTGACGCATTGGAGGTTTTTATGTGATACATGCATTTCATAGATTGATAAGAATAAATGTTGCAATATTCATACCTAGGGGTGGGTGCCGTTACAGAAAATTCAGGTCCAGGTCCGATTCAGGTCCAGAGGATCAGGTCCAGGTCCGGACCTGGACCTGATTCAGTATAAAAACTTGTGTATGGACGATACTCATAACAATGGCCCATTTCACTACCAAGAAATCTTTTTGGTAGAGTAATAGACTTACTCTGGGTATTAAAACCCCACAACTCTATCTGTCTCTGTACGATTGACTGTAAAACTTGGTAGAAATGACTACAAACTCTACTCCAAAACGTGTAAATGCATGATTAAATAATCTGTTAATTTCTTTATAGGTCCAACATCCGGTCCAGCTATTTTTTTCAGGTCCGGTTTTTCCGGACCGGAACAATACGAAAAAACGGTTTTGTTCATCACCCCTATTCATACCATAATCTTTCACATCGTTGCGTGCTGTCACCTTGCCTCCTATATAATTTACATAATCTACTGAGGATATTGGTACTTCCGAAAATAATTTTATCAGGTTGATATAATTTAGGATGTAGGAGAATTCTTTTTCACAACCAGTAGGTACTTTTAACTTGGCTTGCGTTTCGATGGCTCTCGCCGCAAAAGCGCCACCTACATCGGCTACTTATAGTGGCGAGAAGCTGAACTCCAGTCAGAAGCTCTGAGGTTTTTCTAAGAGACATCGAAACGTAAGCCAATTAAATTGTGAAAAAAGAATTCTCCTACATCCAATATTGGTACTGTTTTATTATCCTGTCCATGTCAAATTCCATTTGTATTGTCATTGTCTTTTTTCTTTTTAACCCGTAATTTTTTTTACTTAATGGTCACCACGTAACAAGGTTACGGGTTACATGATTTTAACTGTAACAGCATCTCTTCGCCCTAGGTCAGAAACATCATGATTGAGACCAGCCCAATTGCTCACTATGAGTAAGGACTAACTGACCCAATAGGCGAGGCAGGGGTTACGAGGGCTGCTCGGGAGATTCCCTACACCATTTTGGCCGGAATGGCTTGATCCGCTCACACCGCACCATCGCACATGTGGCGGGTTCTTTAACGTGCTTGGGATGTTGCTCTCCCCAAACACGGGACCTCCATTTAACGTCCTATCCGAGGGACGGCCCTAGCCGAAGCTAGGTACTCATTTCGCACCTGAGCAAAATGAGGAAAGTCGTGTAAAAGGCATTTCCGAAGGGCACAAGATCGGTAACACGGCAGCCGGATTCGAACCCGAGACCTCTCGGCCACGAGGCAAACACGCTGCCGCTGCGCTACTCGGTCCCACTAAATGTCTAAGAGACATCCGAAAATAACAGGGTGGACATCGTCGACTGCGGGAGCAAAGCCCTTAACGACGCCTGGTGCTTCCGTAAGATGCCCAGCTGCGACTGAACACCACATGTCACTTGTGTCCTACACGACATACTCATGGTTTATCTTTTAATCTTTATTCCTTTAACCAACATAGTAGGAATACAAAAATGATATACTTGATACTTCTGAATTGCGTTGATCATTACATGGTATAAAGCCATGCTGATTCGATCGATGCTCTGGTAACCCCCAAACTGATGCAAGCGTGCAAACATGTTTGACCAAAAAGCTGTGAAATCTAAGTGGTCAGGAAACTTGAAAAAAAGTCTAACATGGAGAGTATGACCTAACGAACAATAGTTTTCATTTCTGTTTTTTTTTCATAATTTTTTTTCTTTAACTGTAGAGTTAGGGTCACTTGGTATTCTATTACATCAGTATCCGTTTTCCGACATTTTGTCCCAACTTACCTTATACATTTGCGCAATATGCAGTTACTTTGTACGACTTATATTATGGTCGAAAACTTTTTGGAAATTAGCGAAAATTTATCCAGGGGTGGATGTAATCCATGTATACGAATCAATATGTCCTTAGCCTGGAGAATGCAATTCATTTACGTTGACACAAATACAGAGACAGGACATGAACAAGAAGCTTATGATGATTCTATCTGGATTTTTCTCTTGTACGTTACGTAATGTTTGCTCAGAAAATAAGTGGAAAGTGGTCAAATAAGTTGCCAGAATAGTTAGTTAGTAGAGAAGGACAATATATATGGCAATCATCGATTGATAAACAACAGCCAAAAGAGTTTCGTAAAGGGTGATAAAAAAAGACACCGGGGTGGTGATACGAGACCGTACTGCAATTATGGGACACAATTATGCGACACAATTTTGTTTACACAAGTGATGATATCTTTCAAGCTTTTGAATACCGGTTTGCCCTTTCTTTGACAAAGGCTACTTGCATTTCTGAGATTACAGTCTTGGCTTCAAAAAACCCTTCTGGTTCTTAGGAAACCTTATAAATAACAAAGTTGTCAGATCTAAGAAAGTTACAGACTAATACCTTGCTTAAATCACTGTTTTGATGTTGTCACGAGAACACGTAAACACGTTGTTTGGTCGTTTTGCCAAAAAGAGTTAAGATAGGCCCTGTTTTCCTCCCATAACAATTCCACCAGATAAAATCACATGGCCAAGAGTACTCCGGCCAAACGTTATGTAAAGAAACGACACGCAAGAACAAAGGAACATGGGCCGTATATTAAAGCTAAGGACACAGCAAGTAAATTTTATGGATGACATCAGCGCGCTCATCAATTTTGGCCTGATTTTCAAGAAAAATTAATTCCCTCCTGAGATCGTCAACATGACGAGAAAGTACTAAAATGGGGAAATTTCGTCTTGATTGTACACATGTACTTGTAGAAGTGACACTTGCGAGGAACATGTAGCCATGACCGTAGTTGTAGAGGTCGAAGTAGCACCAGTGTGGTAGCCATGAGTATAGTCACCAACTTGGTAAGTGTTACCAGTCTACCACACTAGTACCACTTTGTGCACTTCTTGCACACGGAAGTGAAAGACTTGTTGGCTGTGATATCACGTTTTGTCACTTCAATTCTTGTTGCAACGTTTATGGTGCCTATTTTAAAAATATAGTTATCGTGGTGTTTTTAACCATCTTAATTTTTAGCCCTCTATTACTAAATCTGGAGTATGCAGAGGATCATCAACTACCTGACGTGGTCTAATATACACCTTACATCTTACCACGCTAAGAAATCTGTAGGTCCATGCCGTTCTGAATTGTCTCTTCACACATTAAGTCACAACACATTCTGTCCTCATGTACATCATCACATTTAGATGTGATTTACTTTTATTGCTCCATCAAGATTACAACAATTAGTAGCACAAATGGATACTTTTGACTACCAATGATTGTCACAATATCCAACGGAAGGAACTAAAGGAACCTTGTTTTACTATTTGACCAAAGATATTGTTGTTTACAGGTGACAAAACATTTCATACCATGTGAACTAAGATAACGTTTTCAGTAAGTTAACATAAGAATTGTTTGAGACTTAAGAAATGTAAGACTAAACATTTTGCCAGGTAAGGCGTTTCACTTTGAGGTCACATAATAGGTTCCTCAGTGCATATCACTTTACAAATTTGTATTTAGAGATCAACATATTTTGCAAACCCCAAAATATGTTGTATCCCCTTACATTTTTCTCTCACTCTACCGTGTCACTGTCATTTTGGTTCTAGATACCTTGTCATATAAACAGCATCTGAAATCTACGTTCGACTGTCAGGCAGCAATTGGGCGTCTCTAATATAATTTCTGGTGAACATTTTACAAAGAGGGTAGAAGAATACGTATGCAAATTTAAGTATTCTAATACTTAAATTTGCATACGTATTCTTCTTCTTGTGTTATTCAAATAACACAGCTAGTTGGTCGTATGTCTACTCAAGCTCTGGTAACAGCAAATAGTTGCTCTATTGCGATTTTTTTACGCGTTTTCATATTCTTGTTTGGTTTTCACTACAACATGTTTAAAATACACAACTAAACTCTCAGTAAAGTCTAAGTAAGTAAACTCTCAGTAAAGTCTAAGTAAGTAAACTCTCAGTAAAGTCTAAGTAAGTAAACTCTCAGTAAAGTCTAAGTAAGTAAACTCTCAGTAAAGTCAAAGTAAGTAAACTCTCAGGCTTAGCAGGCATAACTGAACACCATAAAATCATTCTAGATCAGTTTGCAAAAGCCTGATGCCCTACATACATTATTGAAATTTTACAATGAGCATATAAAAATACATTGTGTAGTGCTGTCATTATTGCTGAAAGTAATTTAATGGTCTCCTTCTATGGTACATGTATTTACGATGTGCACGTGCAACTGAGTGTTTCATAGGCACTGAAACAAGGTACCAAATATTGAAAACGTTACAAATACAAACAAGAGACCGTAGGTCACATACTACGTGACGTAATTATGGTTTTTGTATTGGGGTGTGATAAGTTTCAATGTATGTACAGATAGTTGTTTATTCTAACACTAGGTATGACACCCAATGCAGTAAAGGATGGTTGAAGTCTAACATCTACTTCGAAACTATTCCACCCCATTTGGAGCAACAGCTGTTTAATCAATTTGTGTCAAGACATATAGCCCAACATCTGCTTTGAAACTATTCCACCCCAACTAATGGTGATATCGATGACCTGGTGCACAATACCGAGAACATTTTCTGAAAATATTTAATTTCTTATACAAACAGGTAATGTGAAAAAAGTGCATCATCTCGCAACTACGAGAAGACGACATGCCAAACTACATATGAATGCAGCAAAGGGAACATAGAGATACAGCTGCGAACAGGTATCACATCACCCTCCTTACACCTAGTATCCTCCTACGCAGGAACATCCAACAGCCGAACCGCCTGTCTGGATGTACCCTGCTCTTTCAACCGTCACCCTTAGTTCCTGACCGCCCTACTTATGAATATTAATGAGCTTAACCTTATATATATGCGAGACACCTTTTGAAAACTGAAAGGCATATTCTCCGATTGGCTGACAGCTGGTGGGGGGGGGGGGGGCGTCAACAGGAACTAAGAGTGACGGTTAAAAGAGCAGGGCACATCCAGACAGGCGGTTTGGCTGTTGGATGTCCCTGCGTAGGAGGATGCCAACTACAGTACTCCGTCGGAGGTTACCCTCCGTCAAGGAGTAATAAGGCGCCACTTATTTTTATGGATGACATCCCCGCGCGCATTGATTTTCGCCTGTTCTACCCCTAAATAAAACTGTGGTCACATGTGACGCAATAACATTTCTGAGAAATTCATGGAATTTCATGGCTGCCAGAGGATCTGTTATCCAGGGAGTACATGGTCAGGGCATGGCGCCACGGCGCCATTGTTCCCCTCTTTAAACAAGAATGGTAATAAAACATAAGACAAACCAAGCCTCGCCTCGAAAAGAATGGACTGGATGTTGAGTCCTGAGGTTAACTCGATTTTTTCTTCTTTTTGCCCTCGCGCATTAGTGTTTGGCTCTTCAGAGGATCCCATTCATACAATTTAATCAGTGTGGTCTAAACAATCTAAGATAACACAATCACTTGACACTTTCCAACGTAAATGCCTTAGGACAATCCTAGGCATCTCCTGGCGTGACCACGTCACAAATGAAGAGCTCATGCAAAGAGGTAAGGTGCCTCTAGCCAGTGAGACAGTCAGAAAAAGAAGATTGAGATTTGTCGGACATGTATGGCGCCTATCCGACGAAATAACAACAAAAACAGCTGTGTCATGGGCTCCTAAGGGCACCCGCCCCAGGGGCAGGCCTAAAACTACACTAAGACGGACAATCTTAGATGATGGAAGGAAAATGGGGCTGAACAACATGGAAAGCATGGCAGTGGCTGCTAAAGACCGCACCCTTTGGAGAAAGTATGCTCGACGAGTCGACCAATGCAACAGTGTTGCGGGAGGAACTAAGGTCTAAGGTAAAGGTCTAATCAATGCATCTTTGTACTTCTGGTTATCACACCCACTTTGCTCAATCGTTTATCAGTCGTCACATGTGGAAACGGAGACGAAGCACCAGGCGTTCCAGGTCCCCTGCCAGTCACACTTGTTGACTCCTTTCCAATGGCCACAATCCTGCCTTTGGTGAAACAGAACACATAGATCAGCTGAGATCTTTGGAACACTTTGGTGAAGCATTGGATACATGCATTTCATGAATGTGTTGTAATAATCATATCATATCAATCTTCCACATCGTTCCGTGCACTTACCTGGCCTCCTCTTTTTTTTATGTACTAAGAATTTTGGTACTGTTTTCTTATCCTGTCCATGTGAAGTTCCATTTGTATTGTTATTGTCTTTGTCATGATGGCAGGAGGGCTAGCCCTTTGTTATCGCCACATGATACTGTAAATGCATTTAAGTTCGCGGGGATTTAATTTCGCGGGAGCGGGAAAAAGAACTTTTCGCGGTGGTTTTAAGTTCGCGGTAACACCGTCTAATACCATTATAGAAAAATGTTCGCGGTGGATTTAATTTCACGGTGAATTGGTCAACGCGAAAACCGCGAACTTTAATCCACCGCGAACATTTCTGCATTTACAGTAGTCTATTGATAGTTGGGCAGCCCTGGCAGTGCGAGTTGAACAGCCAAACCAATACACCTTTATCACGCGGCGGCCATGATAGATCGAAGACGAGGTCAATGAGGCAAACAAAAGAATGTCCATCATGATTAGCAGTTCAACCAATTGTAGCATTTAGGAAATCGACCAATAAGTGAATGAATACAGGTCCGTCAAATATTTGTATCATTATGTTTTTATTTTTTGCATCTCTTAAGGGAATATGGGGTCAGTCTACGCTACTCTAAATTGCTAATCTTTCGGTGCATAACACTAGTTTTAATATGTGTGGTTTTTAGGAAAGCTACATGAGACATGATTTTTTTCTTCTAAATCAGGTTCGCAGGGCTTGATGTTACCATCATGAAGATGAAGAGCGGCCCATAGCGATAACTGTAGCAGCATTTCTTCTCCCTAAGTCAGAAACATCAAGCTTAGGCAAGCTTGACTTCACTGACTCAATAGGCGAAGCAGGGATTACGAGGCTGCTCGGGAAATTCCCTACCCCATTTTACAAATAAGTTTGTCTGTTTGCCTCATTTACCTCGTTTTCGATCTGTCATGGCCGCCGCGTATTAAAGGTCTATAAATACCTGGCCTCCTGCATGGGATAGCGAGCCGTCCCGTCCGACAGCCATCCGCACTCACAACGTTCATACCCGTCCTGCCAGGCCCGGTGTAGCTGGGCAGAGGACGCGAGGACGGCTCCCGTCTCTGCGCATGCCTGCCGAGCTTCATCCAAGTCGTACATGTACTTGCCCTTCGGTGACCTCAGGTGGAAAATATTTCCTGAGAAAATTAAACAATACCTATTACTGATATAGGAACATAGCGTTACTTGTAAATCAATGATGAGCCTGACTACCCAAGGGTATTTTAATTATTTGTGTACATTTCCCAAGTAATTCTTCTACACTGTGAAGCTGCACTGACACACCTTGTTTTGGCGTTGCTTTGCACATGGCAGTCTTTTGGTCCAGCTGTTCCTCAAGGGTCGACAATTGGCCCTTCAGACGGCTGATCAGTGCAGAGCGGGTAACAAGACGTTCTTCAAGGGTCGATACTTGGTCCTCCAGGCGTTTGGTCAGTGCAGAGCGGTTGTTGAGATGTTCCTCAAGGGTAGATACTTGGCCCTCCAGACGGCTGACCAGTAAGGAGCAGGTCTTGAGCTGTTCCGGAAAGGCCCACACGTTGTCTTCAAGACGTTCGACTAGCGCTGACCGGTTCTTGACGTGCTCTTCAAGCGTCAAGAGTTGGTCCCACAGACGACTGACCACATCCGAGCGGATTTGGACTTGAGCTTGAAGTGTCGGTGTCTGGTTTGCCAAACTAGACAGGATTTGCACCTGTTACAAGATATGAACAAAACAATTATACTCCTTGACACATATCTGCCAGTGGTATTTAAGTCTTCTCTAGTCTCCAAGCAGATATTGCGTAGCATAAGATAGTATCATAAGCCGAGGAAGGAGTTTAGCCGGCAGAGAAGTAATAAACGGCCAATTTACTCCTCTGCCGGCTAAACTCCTGTCGTCTTTTCGGCATGGTGACTAGAAGGGGTGGGTACCGGTACAGAAAATTCAGGTCCAGGTCCGGTTCAGGTCCAGAGGATCAGGTCCAGGTCCGGACCTGAACCTGGGCCTGATTCAGTATGACTCATACCAATGGTCCATTTCACTACAAAGAAATCTGTTTGGTGGAGTATAAGACTCACACTGGCGTTTTAAAATCCTACAACGCTAACTGCACCTGTACGATTGGCTGTAAAACTTGGTAGAAATTACTATAAACTCTACTCTACTCCACTCTTGTTATTTTCTTCCACCTCGTACCTGCAAGCGCCAAAACGCGTGAATGCCTGATAAAATAATCTGTTAATTTTCTAATAGGTCCAACATCCGGTCCACCACCTAACTTTTTCAGATCCGGTTTTTCTGGACCGGTCCAATAAGAAAAGCCGGTTTTGTACCGGTACGCTGTACCGATACCCAGCCTTAGTGACTAGTATACAGAAAATGTATATATGTATATGGTACATGGTACATCTTAAAACTACATGCATCACGTTACACATGTACATACTAGTAATAATGTAAATGACTGATTCATGCATGTGTTTTTCGTCAATGAGACAGAAAATGCCAGATGAAAAAGAAACTAACCATTTGTGGAATGGTGATGAGAACCAGGATGAGTGTTGCAGACGTCATCAAGATTGCCACAACGACGGTCGTCATGGCAACCATGTAAGGGTTCGACAGAAAATCACGTGCACGGCTACAGAAGCCATCTTTGTTCACTGAGTAGTCTGCAAAGTAGGATAACATTTGTGGGTTGTTTTTTTTGAACGAATGTTTGAGCTCCAAAATATTCCCTTTTTTGTGTCAATAGAAACATGAACATGCCTGCAATTTACAGATACAGTCAAACCTGCATTAGGGGCCACCTCTACAGAGAGGCCACCTGTCCATAGTGGCCACTTTTTGTCGGTCCCTTGGGTATTTTATCTACAAGTTGCCACCTCTATACAGAGGCCACCTGTCTATAGTGGCCACATTTGTCCGGTCCCTTGAGTGGCCACTAAAGACAGGTTTGACTGTATAGATAAGATTAGGGGGAGGGGGAAGTCTACCTTCCCATAATTCTTCAATACACATCCCAAAATACACATGTCAGACCAGTCATATGAATTCGTTAGGTTACCTTTGAAAATACAGCAACTAGTACAATATTTTCAGTACATTTTTCTTATTTTCTTGTATTGTCGATAGACTCAAGTGGTCATGAATTTTGTAACTTCTGTACAACTTTATAAATTGTGTGCTAAACATTGATGGAAATACTCCTGTCAAAAATTGTGCACAAACTTCATCAAACTGCACTGTTTTTCTGAAAACACTATTGATTGATGATATCATATATCTTGTGCATCAGGAAACTCCCAGTACACCAAAAAATACCAATGGAAAAAGTACAGAAAATCATATTTATCAACAATTATTACAAAAACAATAAATTAAATATCATTTCCTGGCGTTAAGACTTTCAAATCCGCCATTTTTCATCAGCTTAGAAAAGGTAGTTTCGTGGCCCAGAAATCAGAGGTCACGTGACACGAAGGCTCTGAAAATAGTTTACCTGAGTGTGATGTTTTGTGATAAAATGATTTCTAAAACTGTGTCGTAGTTAATATAATGATATCTTTGGAACATTTTCCTGAAATTTCTTGCAGTTTTGTACCATCACGTCTTATGTGCAAATGATGGATGATATTTCTCGACACATTCAAATTCCTTTTGATATTTTGTGTTTGTACTGACCTTGGGATTCTTGTCCTCCTCCCCTGGGCGCCATGTTTTTTGTTTTGTTTTTGTTCTGTTTTGCCGTCCTTTTCGTCCGCTGATAGTCAGCTTGGCGAGTCCTGCCGGCAGTGTACTGAGCCGCCGCGCAATGGCAGCAAGACGTATCGAATGACGAAGAGGATTTTGCACGCAGAAAAACACACCCTTTGAACGGCAGTGATTGTCTGTTGCAACTGTTAGAAAATAGCATGAATGTATTTAAAGGGAGTATTAATCATCATGTGTAGGCGTGAGCACGCGGTAGACCGGGGGTCTTTGTAAGTATTCAAGTCTGGCACTATCGCAGTAAGTTTTTGTAAGGCCAACACTTTATGCTTCGATCGGACGTATTTCAGCAATCAGCTTTTAAAAATCCTTCTTTATATCGAGGTTATGCTTGGGAGGTACGCGCTGAATCCGAAGGAATACTCCAATGATTCGCTACTTATTCTTTATTTACTTAGGATTCGCCGCAAAACAAGGTTCATTGAGCCACTCAAGCGTTTTCGGTTACAATACTGTATTGTGAAGAAAGATGTCTGTTAAATTTTGACTTAAACTGTTGTACCCTATTGGGAAGCAAGTCCATGGAAGACCAAATTAAAATGGCTGCTTACGCCTTACGGAAAATAGCACACAGACCCTCTGTTATCTTTTCTCGAAGAGTAAAGTCTACGTGGGGCACACCCACGACCAGAGCAGACCAATCTACTTCGAAGTTAGACAGAAGCTGGCCTTTATCGACCTCTCAAACGCAGATTCAAACCGAAGACTTTCAAATACAACAAACGTTTTGCTTCAAACTTTTCATCCAGCGCTTGAATCCACCTGTTGGGCTTACCCTCCATAATCTGTTTTGATGTCTTGAACTAAAACAGGTGGATTCAAGCGCTGGATGGAAAGTTTAAAGCAAGACGTTTGTTTTGTCTTAGAAAGGCCGTCTTTGCTTACACGATTACAGACCAACGACGCGTACTACCAACCGGTCTCTTCGGTGACCGAATGCAGTATGCCCGCCGATCTAAATTAGCGCTCCGGGAAGGTTTAACCCGATCGATGGATTTTTAGCTGGCCCTACCGTACCATGGATGGCCAAACTCTCTCGGACTAAACTCACCGGATCGCTAGATTAAATCGGCGGGCGTATATACTTCATTGAGCCGCCGATGAACGCTGATGGCTCGGCACAATGCTGGTAACAAGAGTTGCACCCGATGCAGCTTTCAAAATAAGCATAACCGAAGCTTGTAACTAGCTAATGGGCTTGTAATAGAAGCTTTATACTGAATCAAGTCATGAATTATTTGGTTTTATTCTGTCAGAAGTTTTTTTTTTCTAACTGTAGCCATGCCCAAGCTGAGAAACTCATTTCCACCCCGTACAAAAATCCCCGATGTCGACTACTTGATCTGGGCGGGTGGCAAGACTCCCAGCACCGTGAAATTTCCGGGAAGCTCTCGACGGGCTATATTTTTATCCCCAACGAGGTACCGAGTCAAATCAGCAGGTATAGGATTTAGATTTAAGTAATCTGACCCTGACCTACCAGATAAAATATATAGGTCAAAGATCGGTGCCTTAGGAGGCCACTCTAGGACAGTCTTTGGGCATATCCATGAAATTTGTACAATTTTTGCTGAAACACTTGTTAAACTTTAAACTAAACGAAACTGAAGACCGATTTGGGATACACGTCGAATATTCGAGGCTCGTTATTATCATAATTAGGGATGAGGACCTGTTTGGGATGCAACAACACTGTCACTGTTCACAAGTCTGATTTATAAGGCAGTGGAAAGAGTCACAAAGGACAATGTAGTTGATGCAACGCCTTGAGTGCGGTTTATTGCAGTTTCCACTTCTGACTATACATTCTATCCTCTAGTTCCACATTACATTGGCGTGTGGCAAAAATATACATGTTTGGTCCAACATTGCACCTAAAGTGTGAAGACTGCGTGGTGCTCTTACTATATGCTGTCATTCAAGGTTCAATATTTAAATAGCACAACATTTACAATCCTCATGCAATTAGACAAACCATGTATTTTTAACTCCATCTGCCTTTACATTTACAACTGTCTTGATAAGCGAGAAGATATTGAACCTGTGTATACAAAGTATACTTTACACTTTGTAGTTATATATCACATTCTTATGACAAAAGTTGTACTTGGAATCACTAGGAACTGTATTCTATTTACATTGACCTGCACTTAGCTTCAGCTTGTGCAGTTCCAGTCGTATTACAAACAGCTTACTATTGCTTGCTTGCTTCTTGTGTAGGATCTGACAATGGTTAAGAAAAAAATACACTGCTGTGAGATCAAGATTTGATCAGTGTGTGTGAGCAGCAAATGTGTTCACAACTAAAGAATCTTCATTGGTTAAGAACTGCCCATGTTAAAAAAACACAAATCTACATTATTCTATTAAAAGTTCAGTTATTCACAAACTGACAAATCCAAAAACGGCACCGACAAGAAACATCACCCAAATTTTGACAAGTCAATGACAAAGGTCTTCTTATTTTCGTGGTTTCGCTCGACCACGACAGGACTATCTTTCTCAAGGAGCGACATTCGGTCCTCCAGGCGGCTGATCAGTGCAGTGCGGTTAACGAGGCGTTCTTCAAGGGTTGATACTTGGTCCCCCAGGCGTTTGGTCAGTGCAGTGCGGTTGTCGAGATGTTCTCCAAGGGACGATACTTGGTCCTCCAAGCGGCTGAACATCGATGATTGCTGGGCGTGGCTTGACTTCAGATCCTTCAGGAGCGCTGTTCGGTTCTCGAGACGTTGCTCAAGAATCGACAGTTGACCCTGCAGACGACTGGTCAAGGCCGATTGCTTCTCCAGCTGTTGTCAAAAAAAAAAAGAGAAACATTTGGTTTATTGGTTTTACCGTCGCACAAAATATCACTAAAGCTAGTAGACATAATCTACAGAACACAACATAACGTTGTAATATGTAACAATATACAGATTTGTCACAGACCTTAATGATCTTCATGCTAATGTTCATTTATCATGAAGGTACAGTTTTCTCATTACTATCAGATCCATACAACGCCAAACTTAAACAGCATGTTCAATTACTCATTAAACCAAGAGATTCAAAGTAACCAATCTTCCAGGAAACCAGTTTGACACGGAGAAACTGCTCACAATCTACCAGTATATATACATATTTTTTTGGTTATATTTCGTATCATGTCTGTTAGTGTGTAGTACCTTACTTTGTTTTTTGTCTTTTGCTTTGTTTGTCTGCATATAAATTTTCGATGTGCTTTTGTAAAGCATTTGTTTTGATTGCAACATTAACATCAACCACGTGATCGATTGTGACGTTATCATGTTTTGTAAATTTTACAATATAAAAACGATATGATGAATACTCACCATATCAAAATCCGGACGTGGAGTGGTAAACGGCATCACGATGAGTATCAGGGATATCGTCAGCGTTGCCATGACGACAATTGCCTTGACACCGCTGAACAGTCGAGAGCAGGTCAGAAAGTCACGTGCTCGCATGCACCAATCATCATCATCTATGGCTTCGTAGTCTGCAACACAGAAACGATGGAATGTTACCTTAAGTTCGCTTCAGATTCTTTATAAAAAGAGACTTTTCGCACAAGCTTTACAGATATCGGAATATCATATCTCAACACCCTACATACAGCTAGAACCCATTCAAGGAATAAATGAATGAATGAATAGATGAATGAATGAATGGACGGATAGATGGATGGATGGATGAATGAATGGATGAATGGGTGGATTGATGGATGGATGGATGACTGAATGAATTAACACTTTATTACGCAGAGTATCGGTATTTGTCGGTTAGACACAAAGTTGCCATCGGACAGAATCGCATCTTCTCCCAGTAACTTTACAACCGTTGGCCGGTCTTGCAACACATTTTCTTTAGTCCTATAAATTTACAAGTCGGATTATCGGTAGTTGCCGGTTAGACACAAAGTTTCCACCGGACATAATCGCATCTTCTCCCAGTAACTTTACAACCTTTGGCCGGTCTTGCAACACATTTTCTTTAGTCCTATAACTTTACAAGTCGGATTATCGGTAGTTGCCGGTTAGACACAAAGTTTCCACCGGACAGAATCGCATCTTCTCCCAGTAACTTTACAACCTTTGGCCGGTCTTGCAACACATTTTCCTTAGTCCTAAAACTTTACAAGTCGGATTATCGGTAGTTGCCGGTTAGACACAAAGTTGCCACCGGACAGAATCGCATCTTCTCCCAGTAACTTTACAACATTTGGCCGGTCTTGCAACACACTTTCCTCGGTCCTAAACCATCTATGCATCGCCCTGCATGTCCTGCAAGTGCTCACGCCAACACTCGGGGCGCAAACTGACGTAGCATACGGACACGTTGCACATCTCGCATTTGTAGACAGTCTCGAACGGTCTGCACCGTTTCGCTCGTGGCATATGACGGCCAGCTTTTGCGCAGTAACGACAGGCTTTAGTGGGTTTCCCTTGGCTTATCTGCCGGTGGTTGCCGATGACTCTTGGCAGGGCCACGCTCGCAGTGGGTGTTCGGTGCCTTGCGGAGAAATTGCCGATTAGCTGCCGCACTAACGCCCGTCGAAAGCTCAGCTGGGCAACCCTATGTGCTGGGAGATCCTGTCTGCCAGCAGTGTATATCTTCCAGTTCAAGAAGGCGTTCACCACAGCTTTGTTCATGGCGTACCAGAAGATTTGCCTGTGCCATTTCTTCGAAGGCCGACCGAATTCGTACCCTGCCCGGAGCTGGTCGGCTGTGTCCACCGCCTTGTAGTGGAGATTGTACATGTTCATCGCTGCAGGACATGTCACCTCTAGTCGGGTAGCACCACTGGGACCCTTGCATCGCCTGGTGGTTAGTTCGTCGGGAGCACAGACACTAGTTCCCGTAGAAAGCAGTATGAGCGATTTGGTGTCTTGCCATTTCACAACCGTTACCGGCCCGTCGTGGTACCTGACAGAAGTGCCTCTCGGTACACTCTTAGGATAGGGGTCTGGGAACTTCAGCAATGGCGGCCTGCCTGGCCCAGGCCTAGGTTTGCGTGGAACGGGATGCCCTTCCGTCGGTAGGCCTGACGCATTTCGTCTCACCGTCCCCACAATGTAAGTGTCTTTGGTGAAAAGGTAATCTGCCAGTTGGACTCCTGTGTAGTAGGAATCGCAATAAACGGTGCGGTAGCATCCCTGAAATGGCATCGTCAGTCTATTGACGACTCGGGCGGGCTTCAGATCAAGAGGGCTGACATATTCGTCACCAATGCCGTGCATGCATCTTTCGTCCGGCGACATGTCCTCTGGGTCCACACGCCCTCCACACACTTCGTCGGACAATATGTAGCCGTCTGTCTCAGCCAGAGCTCGGAGACAGTATCCATACTTTGTCGGCTTCGAAGGGTTGTAGCGCCGAAGACTGTGCCTTCCCCTAAACGCTACTGTCGCTTCGTCAACTACGAGATGCTCGCCGACATGGCGGGCACGGCTACTATTCCGACTGACCCTCTCCATAACTTTGCGTACCTTCATAACTCGGCCCAACTTCTCCCTTGCTTTAAAACTCTTCAGACGCTCGCTGCCAGGAGGATAGAACCCTTCGGGGGAGTAGTGAAGGTACCGCAAGATTTGACGAAAACGATGAGAAGGAAAAGTCCTTTTCATCAGCGTACACCCAACGTCATCGTCATCAGACCAGTACAAATCGAGTCTCGGTTGGTACGTGTAGCCGGCGCATATCATGCAGCCCAAAAAGGCTTTCAGCTCGGTGGTCGAGGTGGGTGACCAACGCGAGCGCCTTTCTTTGCGGAATACCCTTCGCCTCTGCCGGGCGTACCTATTGGTGCAACGCACGATATACCGGATAAGATACTGGTTCAACACCTCCAGAAAGAAAGACAGTTCATTCCGGTTGTCCTCGGCTCGCCTCGGGCCGACGGGCCCGGGTGCCCTGAATTTCTGGGGCTTGTACGGATGAACCTCACCGGCACTGACGGATGCCCACGGCCGTTCAGCTCGACCCCTCGCTTTGTTCCGTCGTGAAAACTCCCCGACTCGGGCACCTCTGACCTGCTTCGTGACGGAATACAAGTCAAAATCGTCGCTGTCGTCGCTGTCGACCTCCCCAGCGATATTCTGCCCAACAGTTCCATTCGCCCCGGCCGCCTCGGCTCTCTCAGCCACCGCTGCTTCCCGGAGATACATTTCAATGTCCTCCTCTATCTCTTCGTCGTCCCCGCTTGCCATCTCCTAAAACATACGAACATTCCCCTCCTTATTGGTCCGTGAGCAATCAAATCAACATCCCACAACAGCTCACAGATCAATCGCCCTACCATGAACAATGGACCACGGCTTAACGTCCTGTCCTAAGGACTGCAACCCTTTCCGGTAGCGTGCATGTCGGGTGAACGACACAGCCGGGATCGAACCCACGGCTTCTAGTTCCAGAGGCAAGGCCGCTAACCACTGGACTACGCGCGCTACCTAGGTAGGCAGAGCGACCCACGACATGGTCAGACACCCTGTAGAGCACTTTTTTGAAAAACCACCGAGACACGGTCTCGGGCTTGGTCTCGGCACCGGGAGGCCGAACTTAGGCCGAAAAAAGCGCGCTGCGCCCGCCTGTGGTGGACACGGCGCCCGCTACGAGGTAGTCATCGGCGGCGAGAGGCGCCTCCAACCGCCGCCGACCTCGTTCCGCCGCCGTGAGCTGCCGGTCACCGTTATGGCCGACATCCGGTCATGCATCCGATGTAACAAGGCCTGTACAAAGGAACCGTGCCTTGGCGTCACCTCGAGGCTCGGCGGGACCTTCCTGCCACCGCCGCATCGTGCTCGCTCGCATGGCCAGCCCGGGGCTTCCTCTGACACGATTGCAATCGGGCGGTGCAAAGGTCACACACCGCCCGCCCAAGGCTTCACCGCTGCCCGGTGCAAAGCCCGTTGGACCCGCCAAACAGGGAAAAGTCACCGGGCAAGCCCGTCTTTTCACCGTGCGGAAATCTTGCCCGCTCAGCCACGGTCCCTGTCGACCAGTCCCGGACTGGCCAGCCATCGGCAGAAACCCGTCAGGGTCCGCGGAAGGCTGGCTGACTTCGAACAGGTCAAAAAACGTCCACTCTCTCAATGTAGATTGAGCGACCTACAACATGGTCAGACACCCTGTAAAGCACTTTTTTGAAAAACGCTCCACGGGGTGGGTGCCGGAGCCTGGTGACCTGATCACCGCTGGCTGTCCGGACTCGACCCCGACCAAGATCGGAGGAGTCCTTACCGGCGAGCCCGCCTGCCGGGCATTACCGAGCGGCCTTGCTCAGCGTGCCGGCCACTGCCCCCGCCGGCGTGCCCCCGGGCTCTCCGTCGGCAAGGGGCCCGACCAACATTGGAGGAGTTCTTGCCGGCGAGCCCGCCTGCCGGGCATTACCGAGCGGCCTTGCTCAGCGTGCCGGCCACTACCCCCGACGGCGTGCCCCCGGGCTCTCCGTCGGCAAGGGGCCCGACGAACATAGGAGGAGTTCTTGCCGGCGAGCCCGCCTGCCGGGCATTACCGAGCGGCCTTGCTCAGCGTGCCGGCCACTGCCCCCGCCGGCGTGCCCCCGGGCTCTCCGTCGGCAAGGGGCCCGACGAACATAGGAGGAGTTCTTGCAGGCGAGCCCGCCTGCCGGGCATTACCGAGCGGCCTTGCTCAGCGTGCCGGCCACTGCCCCCGCCGGCGTGCCCCCGGGCTCTCCGTCGGCAAGGGGCCCGACGAACATTGGAGGAGTTCTTGCCGGCGAGCCCGCCTGCCGGGCATTACCGAGCGGCCTTGCTCAGCGTGCCGGCCACTGCCCCCGCCGGCGTTTCTCCTCAGGCTTGGTCGGCAACGGGCCCGATCAACATTGGAGGAGTTCTTGCCGGCGAGCACGCCTGCCGGGCATTACAGAGCGGCCCTGCTCGGGGCGCCGGCCACTGCCCCGGCCGGCGTGCGCCCGCGGTCTTGGTCGACAACGGGCCCGATCAACATTGGAGGAGTTCTTGCCGGCGAGGAACGCCTGCCGGGTATTACCGAGCAGGGTTGCTCGGGGCACCCGCCCGGCCTCCGCCGGCGTGTCCCCTCGGTCTTGGTCGGCAACGGGCCCGACCAACATTGGAGGAGTCTTAACCGGCGAGCCCGCCTGCCGGGCATTACCGAGCGGCGAGCTCGGGGCGCCGGTCACCGCCCCCGCCGGACGTCTGGTCTTCAACAGGCCCGGCCCGCGCACCTACCCCTGCCTTCGTACAGCATCGTAACCCTGTAGTCCCTCCGATCTTCTTATCGGCGGAGACACCCCAGTATCGCGGGGTGCCCCCCTGGACACCCGTGACACGGGCTCGCAGGGAAGACATTCTACAGAGCACAGTCTCTACCGGGGAGAGCGTCTCCGCCAGGAAGCTGAACACATAGAAAGCCTGTCTTTCGGCACTATCGTTTCCGAGACGTGGAAGGTGCCCTTCGTGGTGAAGGGCGCAAACGAGCGGAAGGGCTGGGGGTCGCTCCGCGAACCGGGACCCGCTGCGAAGACCGCCTCACGCCCCCTGAGCATCCCTGCCGGCCGAACCCGGTTAGACGCAGAGGGGACGGTGACGCCCGCCCTTCTCTTTAAGACCTCGGGGAGTTTAGCATCCGGTCGAGACCGCCGGTGGCTGGCCGGCGGGACCGAGACAGCAGTCCTCCCCTCTGCCCAAAGGAGGCCTTGGACCGCGGGACGCCCGCTCGAAGTCCGACGCTTAAGGTTAGGTCACTCGTCCGCAAGACCGATTGCATCGAGTCAGAGACCGAAACGCCAAGCCGGGGTGCCGGGGAAGAGCCGTCTCACCTAGGCCCCGCCGTGAGACTAAACCGCGACCCCATTCCGCGCAAACCCGCGACGCGACGCCCCTCCGCCAGGACATAGGTGCCCATTTTCGCTCGCCCGCCCTAAACTTTTCGCCGGGAGGACCTGACTCCGTCCTCGACCAGGCTACTCGGAGCGGCTCGCTGATTGAGTCTGGGGAACGACGGGCGCGCACTCAAGGCGCCCGACCAACGTTCCAAGGGAGCTGCCGGGTCCCGCCCCGCCCCTGACTCTCCGCCTGCGCTCGCCGCCGTCTTAAGACGGACGACAAGCGATTGACGCGAGAGCACCGTCGGAGCGCCACCTTGTCCAGGCGGTAAGGAAGAGTGGGTCGGGGTGGGAGGCCAGGGGCACCGCCCGCTCCTTGCCACGAGGTGTGTACAAGTAGACACGAGTGTCTACTTTGTATGGTAATGAACCTTCCGCAGGTTCACCTACGGAAACCGTTACAAGTTTTACTTCCCTTAAATGATCAAGTTTGATCGGTTTCTCAGCGATCCTCCCGGCGGTTGCCAAAGAGGGCCGACCTCACAAAACCATTCAATCGGTAGTAACGACGGGCGGTGTGTACAAAGGACAGGGACTTAATCAACGCGTGCTGATGACACGCATCTACTGGGAATACCTCGTTCATGGGAATTAATTCCAATTCCCAGTCCCTATCACGAAGGCGGTTCAGCAGGTTACCCGCACCTTTCGGCGAAGGCGAAACACTCGCTGATGCCTTCATTGTAGCGAGCGTGTGGTCCCGGACATGTAAGGGCATCACAGACCGTAATTGCTCCATCTCGTCTTTGGCTAACAGCCAGCTGGTACCTCTAGTTACGGCGAGATCGAGCGGGATCGCCGAACCAGAGCTAGAGCAACCCCCGTCAACAGCCATGCACCACCATCCACAGAATCAAGAAAGAACTCGCAATCTGTCAATCCTTACTGTGTCCGGGCCGGGTGAGTTTCCCCGTGTCGAGTCAAATCAAGCCGCAGGCTCCACTCCTGGTGGTGTCCTTCCGTCAATTCCTTCAAGTTTCAGCTTTGCAACCATACTTCCCCCGGAGCCCGAAAACTCAGGTTTCCCGGGAGCAGCCCGTCGGGTCACCGAAGCAACGCCGGCGGATCGCTGGTTGGCATCGTTTATGGTTGTGACTAGGGCGGTGTCTTATCGCCTTCGCGCCCACAACTTTCGTTCTTGATCAATGAAAACATTCTTGGCAAATGCTTTCGCAGTGGTTCGTCTTGCGGCGATCCAAGAATTTCACCTCTCCCGCCGCAATACGAATGCCCCCGTCCGTCCCTCTTGATCATTACCTCACGTTCCGAAACCCAACGAAATAGGAACCGAGGCCCTATTCCATTATTCCATGCACCACAATTCAGGCGCCAGGCCTGCTTTGAACACTCTAATTTTTTCAAAGTAAACGCTCCGGTACCTCGAGGCACTCAGTGAAGAGCACCGGGGAGAATCCGGCAGGAAAGGCCGGGGACGAGCAGTGACACGCCTCGCGGCGGACCGCAAGCCCGGTCCCAAGATCCAACTACGAGCTTTTTAACCGCAACAACTTTGATATACGCTATTGGAGCTGGAATTACCGCGGCTGCTGGCACCAGACTTGCCCTCCAATAGATCCTCGTTAAAGGATTTAAAGCGTACCCATTCCAATTACGGGGCCTCGAAAGAGTCCCGTATTGTTATTTTCGTCACTACCTCCCCGAGTCGGGAGTGGGTAATTTGCTCGCCTGCTGCCTTCCTTGGATGTGTTAGCCGTTTCTCAGGCTAACTCTCCGGAACCGAACCCTGATTCCCCGTCACCCGTTGCCACCATGGTAGGCACAGAACCTACCATCGATAGTTGATAGGGCAGACATTCGAATGATCTGTCGCCGGTCCGAAGACCGTGCGATCGGCTGGGTTATCCAGAGTCACCAAAGGACCAGGGCGAACCCCTGGTTGGATCTTGGTCTAAATAAATGCACGCCAAACCGTGAGGTCGGCGCTTCTTCCGCATGTATTAGCTCTAGAATTACCACAGTTATCCATGTAGGATGTGACGATCAAAGGAACCATAACTGATTTACTGAGCCATTCGCAGTTTCACTGGGACAGTTGAACTTGCACGTGCATGGCTTAATCTTTGAGACAAGCATATGACCACTGGCAGGATCAACCAGGTAGCGAGGACGCCCTGGTGGCAAGGCGGGCGGGCGTCACAGTCGCGCCGGGAGACGCTCTAGGCGTCTCGACCGGGACCGCGCCAAGCACCCGAGAACCGCCACCGCCAAAGTCCGTAGCTACAGTAAATTGGGAATGCGCAGCGGTGCCGCAAACCCACGGGAGCCTGAGCGCAGAACTCCCGACCACACCTGACCGTTGCTTCCCTTCAACGCCCGAGCCGTCCCCGCGAGGGAACGGTCCCGCACTCTCACGACCGACGCGTCTGCCGAGCAGACGGACGGCCGGGTCTCGAACTGCCAAGACCGCAAGGCGTACTCGCACGCAGACGGAAGGGGCGAGCCGTCGCCGTTTGGGTCCCTGGTTGACCCGGGCGCTGCCTCCGCGGAGGCCGGCCCCGGCGCTGCTTCCGGACGCCCTCGGCACGGACGTCCTCGCCCGCAGGAACGGAGGAACGGCCGCCTTCCTAGCCGGTTGTCGACCTCCGGCTGCCCTCGCGGGGAGTGGCAGCCTGGTCGGCGGGGTAGCAAAACGACTGGCGCCTCATAAAGGCAAGTAGGAACGACGGGCGCGCACTCAAGGCGCCCGAACGTGGGGCCCGCGCTTTTTACGGGCCCGACTACGTTCCAAGAGTGGTTCGGTGCGGGCGGACCGCCCGCTCCATACCACGAGCTCACGTTCTTGCTCAACGACAACAAGAACTTGTCTTGCGGCTAAGAATGCAGGCTGTATCACTTCACCTCTCCTGTCTCAAAAACGAGGTGTGCCACAATTAGACACTGTTTGGCAACGCAGGTAGAAATGGCGGTGGACCCAGACTCAGCCTCCGCGGAGGAAGTGTCCGAGGTGCTACTTATGAAAACCGCCGACAAGTAGGATGTCGACCTCCGGCTGCCCTCGCTGGGAGTGGCCGCCTGGTCGGCGGGGCAGCAAAACGACTGGCGAGAGAGTGTGCGATCACTCGCCACTCGCTGCCGTTTCCCGAGCTAGTCAAAAAACGACCACTCTCTCAAGGTAGATTGAGCGAGCCACGACATGGTCAGACACCCTGTAGAGCACTTTTTTGAAAAACGCTCCACGGGGTGGGTGTCGGGGCCTGGTGACCTGATCACCGCCGGCTGTCCGGACCCGACCCGGCTCTCGGTCATCAACGGCACCAACCAACATTGGAGGAGTCTCTGCCAGCGAGCCCGCCTGCAGGGCATTACCGAGCGGCCTTGCTCGGCGTGCCGGCCACTGCCCCCGCAGGCGAGGCCCCGCGCTCTCGGTCGGCAACGGGCCCGATCAAGATTGGAGGAGTCCTTACCGGCGAGTCCGCCTGCCGGGCATTACCGAGCGACCTTGCTCGGCGTGCCGGCCACTGCCCCCGCCGGCGTGTCTCCGCGGTCTTGATCGGCAACGGGCCCGACCAACATTGGAGGAGTTCTTGCCGGCGAGCCCCACCGAGAGGGGTGGGCCTCGGGTGCCGGGTTAAAAGTCCCCCGCCGGCCAAGCAGGCCCGTCTCGGTTACATAGCCAATACTTAATGCATTACGCCATGCCTGCAACACGATCAGGGCCGGTACAGTCCACTCCGGCCCCGTGTGCCGTTACTTCGTCCGCCAGTGCGGTCACATGGACCTACCTGACACGGCAGCATCGTTCTCTCGTGCCTTGACGGCCCGGGAACTCCACCACCGCGATCGAAGTCGGCTGGAGCCGGAGACACAAACCGCCCGCCCACGGCTGACAGCTCGGCCGGTGCAGAGCCCGTTGGCACCGCCGGAGAGGGAAAAGTCACCGGACCATCCCGACTTTTCTCTCCGTGGGCGTGTTCCCCGCACACCCACGGTCACTGCCGATCCATCCCGGACTCGACAGCCACCGGCAGAAACCCGTCAGGGTCCTACTACCGCCGTACCATAGCTAATACATGGCCAATACTTAATGTATTACGCCATGCCTGCAACACGGTCAGGGTCGGTACGGTCCACTCCGGCCCCATGTGCCGTTACTTCGTCTGCCAGTGCGGTCACATGGACCTACCTGACACGGCAGCATCGTTCTCTCGTGCCTTGACGGCCCGGGAACTCTACCACCGCGATCGAAGTCGGCTGGAGCCGGAGACACAAACCGCCCGCCCACGGCTGACAGCTCGGCCGGTGCAGAGCCCGTTGGCACCGCCGGAGAGGGAAAAGTCACCGGACCATCCCGACTTTTCTCTCCGTGGGCGTGTTCCCCGCACACCCACGGTCACTGCCGATCCATCCCGGACTCGACAGCCACCGGCAGAAACCCGTCAGGGTCCTACTACCGCCGTACCATAGCTAATACATGGCCAATACTTAATGTATTACGCCATGCCTGCAACACGGTCAGGGTCGGTACGGTCCACTCCGGCCCCGTGTGCCGTTACTTCGTCCGCCAGTGCGGTCACATGGACCTACCTGACACGGCAGCATCGTTCTCTCGTGCCTTGACGGCCCGGGAACTCTACCACCGCGATCGAAGTCGGCTGGAGCCGGAGACACAAACCGCCCGCCCACGGCTGACAGCTCGGCCGGTGCAGAGCCCGTTGGCACCGCCGGAGAGGGAAAAGTCACCGGACCATCCCGACTTTTCTCTCCGTGGGCGTGTTCCCCGCACACCCACGGTCACTGCCGATCCATCCCGGACTCGACAGCCACCGGCAGAAACCCGTCAGGGTCCTACTACCGCCGTACCATAGCTAATACATGGCCAATACTTAATGTATTACGCCATGCCTGCAACACGGTCAGGGTCGGTACGGTCCACTCCGGCCCCGTGTGCCGTTACTTCGTCCGCCAGTGCGGTCACATGGACCTACCTGACACGGCAGCATCGTTCTCTCGTGCCTTGACGGCCCGGGAACTCCACCACCGCGATCGAAGTCGGCTGGAGTCGGAGACACAAACCGCCCGCCCACGGCTGACAGCTCGGCCGGTGCAGAGTCCGTTGGCACCGCCGGAGAGGGAAAAGTCACCGGACCATCCCGACTTTTCTCTCCGTAGGCATGTTCCCCGCACACCCACGGTCACTGCCGATCCATCCCGGACTCGACAGCCACCGGCAGAAACCCGTCAGGCTCCGCGGAAAGCCGAGCTAGTCAAAAAACGACCACTCTCTCAAGGTAGATTGAGCGAGCCACGACATGGTCAGACACCCTGTAAAGCACTTTTTTGAAAAATGCTCCACGGGGTGGGTGCCGGGGCCTGGTGACCTGATCACCGCCGGCTGTCCGGACCCGACCCGGTCGACCCCGATCGGCGCCAACCGGCCTTTGGCACCGACACCCGGCCCGCCAAAGCGGTCACTGGGACCTGTCTTACGCGACCGGGGACCTGCCTTACGCGACCGGAAGAGTTTACGGGCTTCTCCTCGGCGCCTGGAGGCCTGGGCATCCGCTAAAGCATGCGTTTCGCCACAGCTCTCGGTCATCAACGGCACCAACCAACATTGGAGGAGTCTCTGCCAGCGAGCCCGCCTGCCGGGCATTACCGAGCGGCCTTGCTCGGCGTGCCGGCCACTGCCCCCGCAGGCGAGTCCCCGCGCTCTCGATCGGCAACGGGCCCGATCAAGGTTGGAGGAGTCCTTAGCGGCGAGTCCGCCTGCCGGGCATTACCGAGCGACCTTGCTCTGCGTGCCGGCCACTGCCCCCGCCGGCGTGTCTCCGCGGTCTTGATCGGCAACGGGCCCGACCAACATTGGAGGCATACTTAGCACGGCTCTCGCCGCCCGATCTAGAGCCCGTGACGGACATTGCAAGGCTAGCATCGGGTGGGCGACCCCGCATAATCGCCGCCGGAGTTTCACAGCTCTCGCCGGCCCATGAACTCACTAGCTCCCGGGACCCACCACAACTTGCTCGGTCATCTTTCGGGGAGGCATGGTCCCAACACCGCCGCTGGCACTTACGGACAGCAATTCCGCGTTGCCGGGAGATGGGACAATGTCACCGGGCGATCCCGCATGATTGCCGCCGGGTTTTCCCATTTTTTATTGCGACTAATAAAGTGTTAGAATTAGTGCCCACCCCCCTGGGAATAGAAAAGGGGAGATATATGAAGCTACCTGTGTCTGACAGGATTGGTAAATATTGCCCCTCAAATGCTGTGGAATACTAGAGTCATTTTATCTCTAATTCTTCTTTTTATGATGATATAAGAAACCAACTATTTATTCGTGTATCCAAAATACACGCTTACTTTCTAACTATTCCTGACAACGAGAAATCAATTATATTATTAAAATCAAAGAACCCACACATTATAAAAGAAGTGGGTAAATTCGTCTTCCACTGCCTAAAATGAAGAAGTCAAACCCAACAAAACCAGTATAATGTACACTTCAGTAGCACAGCATAGTCAAAGAATGTAGTTCCTAGCACCGGCCTTTGTATTTTCCTTGTTATACATGTTGTTTGTACCTTAAATTAGCCCTTGGGCAAGAACTTGCAATAAACATATTATATTATTTCTCTTACAAGCAGGTTATGAAATACAAGTGATAAATTGATATCTTACTACATCCACATTAGCTAATGTATTTCAGTATGTACATGTTAAACTTTTCTTGCTTCTAATACAGCTGTAAAATATGCTTCCTATTCTTTCAATAGCCTCCTCTGCAGACTTCTGAAGTGGTAGCGTTTATGTTTTTGGGTAGCACTGATTCGTGATGTTCAACATGGGCTATGGTTCTCTGTGCGGTAAAATGCTACTTCCGAGCATAGAGACCCTTAGCCCATGTTGAACACCGCGAATAAGCGCTCCTCCAAAAATAAACGCCACAGCTGGTAGCCTCCAGACGTCTGCGAAGGAGGCTACAATGATTTGTACGTAGTGAAGCAGGGTTCTAGCCAGCATCCAACCTTCCGTTTTTTGCAGCTAGGGACGGACAAAAAGTTTGCCTATTCCATCCTCTGTGACGGACAAAAACGGGCATACTAAGACATTAATTGAACCAAGCTGAGTCTACCAGCAAAGTATGCCCCTCAAAATAAAGGAATTAGCATTTCAGAGGGTCTAGATTTCAAAATTTTCCTTGGCAGCATACTCCCGGACCCCCTAGGATCGTCATGCCTTCAACAGGATTTCCATTCAAAATTTTGGGGACGGAAAAAAAATTCAGACAGGCTATAACACACAATGAAGTATGGGTACTGACCTGTATCCCCTCCAGTATCGTACGTAGGGTTGCCGTGAAGCTGATTGATGAATTCTTGTGCATCTACTTGTTTGTCTCCAACCTGTGGTGCGTTGGTTTTGCCTTGTCGTCCCTTTTCCCCGCTGGTATTTCGGCCTGCTGGAGGGTTCCAGGTAGGTATGTGCTGAAGCCGCTGTGCCACGGCAACAGGGGGAACGGGAGGGAGCTCTCGCCCCGCTAAGCCAGCAGGACGGTCGGGAGTGTGCTGATGTCGCCCCGCCATGCCAGAAGGACGGCCCGGAGCTCGAGTGTGCTGAGCCCGCCGCGACACGACAGCAGGACGTACTAAATAACAAGTGCTCAGCGGCCTTAAAACAACCAATATTTGTCTGCGACCTTTAACAGACTTTACATAAGATCTTACATGAAAGAGAATGCAATCTTTTATCTGAAGGACGATCTCTAAACTGCCTCCGTGAGATCTGTCAGAACAAAAAAAAACACTAACGAAAGCAATAAAGCAAAATGCATACCATCACATCTGCCTCCGTCAGAAGTGTCATATCATACAAAAAAAAAAAACGAACAAGAAAAAACGGCCTCAGCTCTTTTGTTGTAGATATTTGATAAACAGGGGGATTTAAGCACACATACTACTTGTGCAGACCAATTTTGTTGTGAGCTTTGGGAGAAGTTGTCACCTTTGGGACGTCAAAAAACATTTAAGACGTAGTAAAAAAAAACATTTTTCAAATATGCGCAATAAACACCGTAAGAAACAAGAAGTCAAGCGGGCTTAGCTAACTTCGTACATCTTGCACCATCACTACGCATCAACACGCAGTTAGATTTGTCAACTTTGTACTTCGTAAACCAACCTTGCCCATCTGTACGAAGTTAGTTTATGTAACATAGGGCTAAGTTAACTTTATACTTTGTATACCTGGCCCGACCATATGAAAGAAGTTAGATGACGTCACTCGCAATTTCCGAAGTCTCCCGATCACTGTTTCTAGTTACCTGTAACTTCGTACAATTTTGTACACGCTAACTTCGTACATTTCACCCATTTTTGGACGTATATACCTCTTTAACAGAACACCCAACTTCACTGTTGTCACAGTAGACTGACTTCCTTTTGTTGTCGTAAATGAAGAAAGAATCGGCAGCACTGCTGTGTCAGAACTGCTGGCTTATAAACGCTAATTCACCTTTATCCGCAGGGTAACCTATATCCGTTGCTCTTGAAAAACGGGTAGTTAGGGGAATCAAGTCGACGGACGACAGTTTCAAACTACAATATTTGAACATATTACAACTTGAAAACACTGTCCGTCGACTTGATATCCCTTAATACCGTGTGGATAAACACAACGGATATAGGTACCGGTCACCCTGCGGATAAAGGTGAACTAGCGTTAGCCCTATTCAGACCGGGGGGATTTTGAAGCCTGCACCAACTTTCATGTCGTATAATGCCATAAAGGCTTAGGCTAGAGCCACCAAATTGATGACGTCATCGGCCAAAATGGCATTGATGTACCCAAAACTGTGTTCCACCCATAGCAGCCTTTTGTTGACAAACGTGCCAGCTCTGTCCTATCCAATTTGTATACTATTTATTGATGCTGTATGCTCTGTTTATCTGTTATCTGTTTATATGTTGATCTGTTTCTTATATATAAGCCCACGCGGGCTGGGCGTTTGAAAAAACGCATGACAATTTAAAAAATGTATTCCTTCCTCCCTTCCTTCCTTCCTTCCTTCCTTCCTTCCTTCCTTCCTTCCTTCCTTCCTTCCTTCCTTCCTTCCTTCCTTCCTTTCTTCCTTCCTTCCTTCCTTCCTTCCTTCCTTTCTTCCTTCCTTCCTTCCTTCCTTCCTTCCATCCTTCCTTCAAGTCTTAATATTCAAACAGTTGCGAAGAGTACTTGTTAAAAATCGTACTTTTCGCAACTTTCGAAATATTTGTTAGGTCAGGGCACATCGAGTTAGTTATCTAATAAGAAACTCCAACCGTGGATCTATATTGTTTTTTGTTCCAAACTGGAAATTAACTTTAAATTGGAAAACGACATCATCAAAACCATTGCATGTCACACTTAATATAATATAATATGATATGATATGATATGATATGATATGATATGATATGATATGATATGATATGATATGATATGATATAATATAATATACTTATTTCTTCATATCTGTTGTAAAATCTATTCGATAATTAAAGAGATGCATGAATCGACTTTGGTTCTACTAGTTTACCCCAAGCAGTTTAACATTACATTCTGATTGACCTTCTGACAGGTGTGAAGCTGGCTCGTGTAAGTGACGCCACCTGACAACTCCCAGAAACACTGCAGCACTAAGCACGGGTTTGCAACTTTGGTGAAAACCCTGTACGTATTTTATTGTGGACAATCTATAAATCTGTATAAAAATTATATAAACCTATGCTTGTAACGCAAAAATGTTACATGTGTTAACTGATTTCTTGTTATGTGACGAAAATGAACAATATCAGACAAAGAAAAAAGAATTAAAATTGTTTTTCTCTTATGGGTGTATACATAAATGAATTTAATTGATCTGAATAGTTTTCCAAACATGATCAAAAAGGTAGAATGTCTTTTGAAAATTGTTATGTAACAAATAAACAAAGAAAGAGACTTAAGTGTCTGCATGATATGTATTAAATAAAACGTGCGTTGTTTGCCACCCACTCAATATGATTTTTTTCATCTTTTGTTTCTAATTTCTTCATTTCTGCACAAAGTGTTTCGGACCTCTTTTAACGCAGGACGTGTAATTATTGCTGTGCAGAAACCTGACAAGTCACACCATGCCGGGAGGGCAACAACAGTCCCAATCAGGTGACACAGGTAGACATTTTTTTCTAAGTAGGTTTTGGATGATGCTAGATTGGAAGATTATTACAATATTCTTATTATTCCTGTGGAGTGATAAGTGGTCCAACTACCTCACCATATGGATCATGTGAGAATCGCGCTTGGAGTATGTTGTAATGAGAGGTGTATCCAACATTTCGCATGGTGAAGTAAAGCCCCGTATATGGGGAGCATAAGGCGTTAAATTCGTTCAAAAGTACTGTAAATGCATTTGAAGTTCGCGGTAGCGGGAAAAGGATTGTTTTTCAGTTCGCGGTAGCACCATGTACTGTAGTCTCTTACTGCCATGGAAAAATGTTCGCGGTGGTTTTAAGTTCGCGGTGAATTGGCAACCCGAAAACTGCGAACATAAAACCACCGCGAACATTTACACATTTACAGTAAATCTTCCCAGAACCGCGATGCTCGTTTCCTAACTGGTCACTCCGTTTACCATGACGTCATCACCGGTCATTATTGAATTACAATACGACAAAATGCTTCAGTCTAAAGAATAATCTTTGGATAGTGCGATGTGCACTAACAATTTGTCGCATACGCGATTGTTGTTCATAAAATGATACTATTACAGTTACTGAATATAAATATGTAAAAAAAATTGACAACATCAGACCAAGAAAAAAGAACGAAACTTTTTTTGTTGTTATGGATGCATACATTAATGAATATAATACATAAATGAATATAATATATTGATGAGTGGTTTTTCAAATATGATCAAAAAGGTAGAATGAAAATTGAAAATTGTTTTCGATACCTTTCTTTCAATATAAACTCTTCAACAGTTCTATTGTGATTTTATAAAATCATTCAGCGACTGGTGTTCTCCTAAATACATTTCGTTGGTTCCTTTTTTATGATTTTGTAATTTTCCTCCAGGCACCACACCCATGCAGCAGCCACAGACTGATTGGCAGGCACGTGCCGACGCCGCTGCGAGTATACCCAACCCGATGTACGCCTCCAGAGAAGGTAGAACGCTTTTACGTCAGCTTACATCATCCTGCTTTTGTCTTGCTTCTATATTGTTTTACCATGTAAACTATGTAACTGATTTTTAAAAATGTTCCAACAGTTACAACAGGTGCACCCATGCAACAGCAGCAGACTGATTGGCCGGCACGTGCCGACGCCGCTGCGAGTATACCCAACCCTATGTACACCTCCGGAGAAGGTAGAACGCTTTTACGTCATGACGTCAGCTTACGTCGCTCTGCTTTTGTTTTGCTTCTATATTTTTTACCATATAAAGTATGTGACTGATTTTTTAAAATGTTCCAACAGTTACAACCGGTGCACCCATGCAGCAGCCACAGACTGATTCGCAGGCACGTGCCGACGCCGCTGCGAGTATACCCAACCCTATGTTCGGCTCCGGAGAAGGTAAAACGCTTTTACGTCCTCTTACGTGGCCCTGTTCCTGTCTCCCTTCTATATTTTTTTATCACATTAAGCATGTGACTATTTTTTTTAAATTTTCCAACAGTTACAACAGGTGCACCCATGCAGCAGCCACAGACTGATTCGCAGGCAGGTACCGACGCCGCTGCGAGTATACCCAACCCGATGTACGCCTCCGGAGAAGGTAAAGCGCTATCCTGTCTCTCTTTTATATTTTTTTTACCATATAAAGCATGTGACTAATTTTTGGAATTTTCCAACAGTTACAACAGGTGCACCCATGCAACAGCAGCAGACTAATTGGCCGGCACGTGCCGACGCCGCTGCGAGTATACCTAACCCTATGTACGGCTCCGGAGAAGGTAAAACGCTTTTACGTCCTCTTACGTGGCCCTGTTCCTGTCTCCCTTGTATATTTTTTTATCACATTAAGCATGTGACTATTTTTTTTTAATTTTCCAACAGTTACAACAGGTGCACCCATGCAGCAGCCACAGACTGATTCGCAGGCAGGTACCGACGCCGCTGCGAGTATACCCAACCCGATGTACGCCTCCGGAGAAGGTAAAGCGCTATCCTGTCTCTCTTTTATATTTTTTTACCATATAAAGCATGTGACTAATTTTTGGAATTTTCCAACAGTTACAACAGGTGCACCCATGCAGCGGCTACAGACTTATTGGTGGTCCATTGCGGACACCGCTGCGGGTACATCCAACCCTATGTACGCCTCCGGAGAAGGTAAAACGCTTTCAGGTCCTCTTACGTGACCCTGTTCCTGTCTTCCTTCTATATGTTTTACCATATAAAGTATGTGGCTGATTTTTGAAAATGTTCCGACAGTTACAACCGGTGCACCCATGCAGCAGCAGCAGACAGATTGCAAGGCACGTGCCGACGCCGCTGCGAGTATACCCAACCCTATGTACGGCTCCGAAACAGGTAAAACTTTGTAATCCTGCGGTTTTTGCCTCGTTATTGTCCTTGTCTTGCTGGGTCTAGTACCAATAGTCGTACGATTGTCTTACGGTCACAAACTTATTGCATTCCCGAGAGAGTCGCGCAGGTGTCGTACGAGCGCGGTAACATTGGTCATGCGATCGTCGCATGACGATTTTGATGCTACAGGATTTTCAGGCTGTGACAAAAACACTGACATGGATCTACAATAGCATTTTGTGGATCAAGACAGTTAAACTTTGCAGGAGGCGTACGTTTTTGTCCTCCAAAATGCCCGAAGTTAGCGATCGTACAACAATCGAGTTGAGAGGTGATATATGACTGCGCCCTAATACCCCCCTCACATGTAGCGAAAATCGATCGGACGACGAGTCTGCGAGCTCTAAATTACGAGGAGGCATGACCCTGACGGGAAGGTGGAACTCTGCCATTTCTTCGTCGGCATCAGGATCATGCAGACTCGTCGTCTGATCGATTTTCGCTACATGTGAGGGGGGTATAAAGAATTTAACAGTCTTGTAACAAGACTGTCTTAGGTCCTTGTCGGTGATTATTTCTGTCATATTATTCATGAAAATCCTAAGAAATCAAAATCGCACTACAATCTATGACAAATGTAACTGCGTCGTCGTCATTCTCGCTATTATGCTACTAGACTCTGCAATACTGACAAGCATCTAAAGCAACGCCGGCATCCGACGCCATATTAAATCATCAAACGTAAACAAACGGACAGGAAAGTTTAAAGAGCACATAACGTAAAAATGAAAACTTTCTCTTATGGTAGATAAGAAAATATAAAGTACCAAGGCGTCCAATGTGACCGGTAATAATTGTATCAATAGTAACTGTAATATCAACAAGATCGATTAGCTATTTGTATGTTTGTATCCTAAAAGGTATTTGCATGCCTGTATCTACTGTGCTGTTGATTGTAGCAATGCTTATACCTAAAATATATAATAAGTACTGTGTTACGAATTTAGTCTCAATGACTTGACTGATGTTTACTATTATGTGATTTATTGCACTGTGTGTTATTCTCGATTCTAGATTTTTGACTGTCCAAGTCCAGTTTTTGTCAGGGCATGACAAATACTGACAAAGACTGGACTTGGACAGTAAAACAAATGGGTAAGCCCAACTTTGGTATTGAAACTTACTGTTCAACGTTTAAAAACATGCCTAGTTTTTAAAGCTCATGTGCAAAAATAGGCAAATATGTCAAGGGCTGCTCTGCTAGTAGAAAGAATACCGAAAGTAATGATTAGCCTACTCCATTGTAATACTATATCAAAGAATTATGTTAGCCCTTATCGTGATGTTAACTAGGTTGTTAAGCTTTATCCTATACCACTATTTTGTACTTTGCGTAATAGTTGTTGCCATACATTGTACCATGTACGATTGTCGTGCAACACAGTTCTTCTAAAGTTCTTCTGTGTTCTATCAGACCGCACGTATCCGGGTGGAGCAAGCAGCTATGGTGCCCTTCAGCCAAAACAAGCCTTTGTGCACATGTGCAACCTGTTGCCCTCGAAGCCAGCTCCTACAATTGACGACACCAACCCGGTGTACGGGCAGAACCCGGAGGGCCAGGGCACGGATCCTTATACTGACTTGCGACCAGATAGCATGGAGCCATATGCTGTCAGATATGATGATGACAGTAGCCTGTCACAAGAAAGAGGAGCTGCTGGCTCTTCCTGGAGTGGTTCTGACACTTCCGGGAATAATGCTAGCACTTCTGGAACTTCCGGGAATGGTGCTAATACTTTCCGAAATGATGCTACCATTTCCCGGAATGATGCTAGCATTTCCGGGATTGATGCTGGCACACCCGGAAAAAATGCTGGCACTTCCGAGAATGATGCTGGCACTTCCGGGAATGATACTGCCATTTCCGGGAATGATGACACTTCTCGGAATGATGCTGGTGTTTCCGGGATTGTTTCTGGTACTCCCGGAAATGATGCTCACAATCCCGGGAATGATGCTGGCACTTCTGGGAATGATGCTGGCATATCCGGGAATGATGCTGGCACTCCCGGATATGATTCTGGCATTTCCGGGAATGATGCTAGTACTCCCGGATATGATGCTCGCAATTCCGGGAATGATGCTGGAACTTCTGGGAATGATGCAGGCATTTCCGGGAATGATGCTGGCACTCCCGGATATGATTCTGGCATTTCCGGGAATGATGCTGGCATTTCCGGGAATGATGTTGGCACTCCCGGATATAATTCTGGCACTTCCGGGAATGAAACTGGAACTTCTGGCATTTCCGGGAATGATACTGCCATTTCCGGGAATGATGACACTTCCCAAAATGATGCTGTCATTTACGAGAATGATGCTGGCATTTACGAGAATGATGCTGGCATTTACAAAAATGATGCTAGCACTTCTGGGACTGATGCTGTCACTCACGGAAATGATGCTGACACTTCCGGGAATGATGCTGGCACTTCCGGGAATAATGCTGGCACATCAGGCTCACCAATGGATTACAGGAACGCCCCTCGCAAAGCAAAGCACAGGCAGTATGTTTCAAACAGTCATCAGCAAGAAGCTGGCGGTAAGATGTCTACATTGATATACTTCACAAAGAAGTCGGGGGCCAACTGTTGCAAACTTACACATATATAGAGACCAACTATTCTCTCCCACAGAAGCACTAAAATAATGGTCCCAACACATGCTGAAATAGGTCTCACACACGATTTGTTCTCTGCCATACAAGAACTTAAAATAGTCTCAGACATTAAGATATTTTTTTCTCCCAAACAGTTTTTTCTCGGCAACATTTGCGTGAAACAAAATGGTGGCATACAAAGCGAAGCAAATCTGTGCGTGTGGGCTAGAAAAACATCAGTGTGTGTGTGTGTGTGTGTGTGTGTGTGTGTGTGTGTGAGTGCGCGCGCGTGTGTGTGCGTGAGTGCATGACTATGTGTGAAAACCATAACACGAGAATACCTAGATAGTCCCCCTAATATTTGGCGTGTAGGTAGGTCTTGGTGCGATCTCGAAAACATTAGATTTTGTCCACTCCCTAAGCGGTCTCTTTTGGCACTGCGGGTGAGCTTTCGGATTTGATAGCTCGTGGTTCCGGACTAGCTATCTGATCTACATAGTTGATGACGAAATGTTATCAATCCAATAGTTATCCAAGTGACATACTAACTAATAAAGGTAGCAATATCAGATTTAATAATGCAAAGACCTAATTTGCATAATAAATGTAAAAATAGCATAATTCCATAGACGTTTTGATCATCCACACCAATTTCTGTTTAACAGACCGCGCGTACCCGGATGGAACAAGCGGCCTTAATGATCTCTGTAGTTCCATCCGCAACCACCAAAGCTACATGGTCGCCGGCATTGTCGTGCTGCTAAGCCTGGTCGCTTTGGGACTTGCTCCTCTAATGTTCATCAATAAACAGGTAAACACACATGTTCCATAACGCCTATTGTAAAGCAATTTAATGACAATGCTTCTATTTGTTTATGCAATAAGGCCAGACTGTTCTGCTCTTCATTATTTTTACGTTTGGTATTCAAACGTACGTACATGTATACAGAACGTTTATATGTTTGCAGGAGATATATCAACTGTCCACCATTGTTGACGCTTTGAAGAACAACCAATGCGACATGCGCCAACTTTCGGCCACTGTTGACGCCTTAAAGTGCAGCCAAGACAACATATCCACCACTGTTGACACCTTGACGCGTGACCAAGACGACATGTCCACCACTGCTGACGCCTTAATGCGCGACCAAGACGACAAGTTCACCACTGCTGACGCCTTGAAGCGTGACCAAGACGACATGTCCACCACTGCTAACGCCTTGACGCGCGACCAAGACGACATACGCCAACTGTCCACCACTGTTGACGCCTTGAAGCGCGACCAGTACAACATATCCACCACTGTTGACGCCTTGAAGCGCGACCAATACAACACATCCACCACTGTTGGTGCCTTGAAGCGCGACCTGGACGACATACTCCAACTGTCCACCACTGTTGACGCCTTGAAGCGCGACCAATACAACACATCCACCACTGTTGGTGCCTTGAAGCGCGACCTAGATGACATACGCCAACTGTCCACCACTGTTGACGCCTTGAAGCGCGACCTAGACAACATACGCCAACTGTCCCCTACTGTTGACGCCTTAAAGCGTGACTTGAACAAGGAGCGAAACCGAAGAGCCGCTTTGGAGCAGCGCCTTCATGACATTAGTAATACGCCAGGTAACTTGGGTTTCAGCCTTTTCCGATTGTTTATTGAACAATATTGTTGGGGCACAAACAGAAAAATCTGGAGCACTGTCTATCATTATTCCATTAAATGATACTACTTACCTTATTAATAATCCCTATACTCCAGTATTTTGCATAAATGGATAAAGTACATCTTGTGGCATTGATTATCACAATTTTCCTTACCAATGATATACTTACATAGTTTGTGTACATCTTCCTGCTCTCATGTTTCACATAGTGTTTTACTGACAGAAGATTGTTATAAGTTGTGATGGTATGAAGTAAAACTGCGTAACTTAATGAAAAATATGTTCCTCCAATGACGTAAATGTGATAATTAATACTTTTTACTAATCCCCGCGTCTGTTGTTGACTCAACTTTTTTTCCAGCAACTTGTCCTAAAGGCTACATCATGTCATGGCAGGGAATCTGCTACAAGGCCTACGATATAGACAAGACTTTTAGTGATGCCGCCATGACCTGTCGTGACGATGGTGCCACCATCGCCATGCCCAAAGACGCTGAGACCAACGACTTCATGCAACTCATGCAAAACACGGTGGCCGCCAGTACTAGGTCATTCTGGATCGGCCTGTGCGATCAGCGCCAAGATGGAAGCTTCGAGTGGGTGGATGGTTCTGCACTTGGGACGTACAACGCCTGGGGTGCGCGAGAACCGAGAAACTGGGGCGACCGATATTGTGTTCTTTACTCCTCCTTTACTGGATCAGGGAAAGGCGAGTGGATGACCGCACACTGCTACCAGATTTCTTATCGCTTCATATGCCAGACTGATCCAGGTACTTCTTATAACTATCACACTTCCAAAAATCCTTCTCTCTAGTAAACTGACTTAGCACGTTAGTCCATCCTTAACCATTGTCCTGTTGGCTATTTTTTGGCCAGTTTAACCTCCCAGAGCTGATGGATTTATCAGATAAGTAAACCTTGACCTGTTCTGTGCTGCTGCTGCAGATTTACTTCCCCATTCGATGGGCTTTGTAATGGTATGCAGCTTTTACATTAAAAAATACCCCCAACTCATAACAATACAACTCAGCATTACAAGGATTAAGAATGTAAGTCAGTCTGTTCTGTTAAATGTATTACTAATATCTAACCATTCTAAGGATCTATTACAATTTTAAATAAAAGGCAGAAAAATACGAAACGTACCAGAAATATTCAAGCCAATATCTTGTGCATTATTATTGGCATGCGTTTTAAAATTGTTTTTTCTTTGTTGTTTTTTGAAAGAGCCCGACCGGGCCCCGGTTGGAAATGTAACCTAGAATAACTCATTGCTCATTTTTCCAGGACGCCTATAACCGACAGGCAGAGCTATAACCACCACTGTTCTACGGATCTCCAACAATCCACAGGAAAACTAATCATTAAAATGTAAAATATATCCGTTGTACAGGTATATTCTCCTAATTGATTCAGTACCAACTTGTCTTTTCTAAATTTACCTTAAAAATTCTATTATCAATTGGGTATTTATTTATGTATGTATGTTGTTTACTACTCTTGTTTTATGCTTATGTTTTTGAGTAGAAGGCTGCTTGTTAGCGAATTGGGCTTTTTGCATAATGCTCACGAATTTTTTTTGATAAAATGAAAATAAAATGAAATAATAAAAATGTGAAATTGTCCTGTGGTTGCGCCACTTGCCTTGATACAATGACACGATAATTTATCCTATCTCATGACTGTTCTATGGATTTTACTTAATAATGTTTAATGTGTGTTGTAAAGTTGATTTACCTTGAATTGGGTTTAACGCTCATTTACGCTATTTGTTCTTACTATTGTATTTATATGTATCATTATTTGATGTATTATTGTGTTATGATTTTGGTATGGCAGCTTTAAAAAGGTGTATTATGACACCTGTTCCGCCATACCAAGTAAAACATGGAATTATTTCATGCTTATTGGACTAAATTAGCTGCTTATTTTTCTAACATTCTTTCGGCTTTGTCAAGTAGAAAACTAATAGAAAATAACTAACGAATAGAGTATAATAAAGCGGTAAGAAATGGGTATATATATATATAATTTGTAGACTTTATTCGCATTAACTCTCAAACACTCTTGCACATAAAAAAACATTCGAGAAGTAAAACGCTCCCGGTGTGACCGTGTCAAGTTTATTTTACGTTTTTCGTGCATTTCCTGCAAAATGCTAAAGGCATGGCATACAAGCGCTTTTAAAAATTAGGTACTTTACTTTTTATAGAATAATAATCTACTTTTGTTGTAGTAAATCCTTTTGTTGTAGTAAAAGCAAAACAAAAACACAAGGTGACAGAATTGCTGGTATTTATTTGTGGAAGTTCCTTTACTTTATTGTAGGCCATAATCAAGTTGTAGAGATTTCATTGTTGTTCTCCAAAGTTTGTAGACTGTGCTCATGTGAACCTGGACCACTGAAGCAGCCAGACTGTGACAGCTACAGACTGAATAAAAATTGTAAACGGGAACTCTGCGGCTCCGGCTGTCTTACTGAGAGGTGACTGTGGTAAGAAACGTGTACGTCGGCTAGCGTGAGTGTGTGTGTGTGTGTCTGTCTGTCTGTCTGTCAACAAGATAACTCAAGAACATCTTGCTGATTAGTTTCATACTTGGCGTGTTGGTGGGGTGTGATGAAAGCTGGAAGTGATTAGATTTTGAGCCCCCTAGCGGCTTTCTTTGGTACTGCAGCGAAACTTCCGGTTTTGCTATCTCGTGTTCTGAACAAGAAATGGACCCATTTTTTGGGTGTTAGATAGCTATTGGCTCAGGAATAAGTGACATAAGTTTGGGCCCCCTAAAGTCTAGTTTTGGGATAGCAGGGGCATTTTTGTCAAAAAATTCTGAAGTGCATAACTCAAGAAGGTAACAATGGATTTTCATGATTTTTTGTTATGAAGGTACCTTAGACAATGTTATACAAGATACTTATTATGCAAAATTATATTACATTTGCATATTTAATGAGCTTACTATATCATAGCAGTTTTTTAATGTATCTCTTGTACCGGACAAGATACAGTTTTGATATTTGGGTGGTAGATAGCTTTTATTGTCATGACAAAGTGGGGCAAGTTTCAGCCTCCTAACAATTACTTTTGGAACTGCAGGGGCATTTTGGCAAGACACTCCAAAGAGGATAACTATAGAAAGGAATGATGGATTGCCATCATTTTTGGCATGCAGGTAGCTTAGGCGAAGATATTCATAATGATATACATTTAATGCAAATGACTTGATTTGCATAATTAATGAAAAATTGTACAATTCCATTGTTTTCAATAGCTGAACTTCAGTAAATGTAACAAATGTAAGTTATGATAGGTGAAACATAAGCAGATACCAAATATGCCAATGAGGAACAGATTTGCATAATATATACTTTAGGGACTACCCTAAAAGATCAATAAATAAATACAAAAATAGCAAATCCGCATAATGACTAATGATGGGAATTGTATACTTGTACATGTGTACGTTAGTCAATAATGAACATCGCCATGCATACATTATGTAAATGGTAAGTAATTTGCATGAAATTCACAAAAGCTCTCAACATTTCAAGGAGGTATGAGGTCGCCGAACTCTAGTTTTGTTATATTTCGTATTATGTCTGTTAGTGTGTTGTACCTTACTTTTTTTTGTCTTTTGCTTTGTCTGCATATACATTTTCGATGTGCTTTTGTAATGCATTTCCTTTGATTGCAAATGTCTTGTAAATGTTACAATATAAGAAAAAAAAACCCGATACGGTGAATATTTACCATATCAAAATCCGGACGTGGAGTGGTAAACGGCATCACGATGAGTATCAGGGATATTGTCAGCGTTGCCATGACGACAATTGCCTTGACACCGCTGAACAGTCGAGAGCAGGTCAGAAAGTCACGTGCTCGCATGCACCAATCATCATCATCTATGGCTTCGTACTCTGCAACACAGAAACGATGGAATCTTACCTTGAGTTCGCTTTAGAGTCTTTATAAAAAGATTTTTCTGACAAGCTTTACAGATATCGGAATATCATATCTCAACGCCCTACATACAGCTAGAACTCATTCAAGGAATAAATGAATGAATGAATGAATGAATGGATGGATGAATGGATGGATAGATGGATGGATGGATGGATGGATGAATGAATGAATGAATGAATGAATGGCAGGATGGATGAATGGATGGATGGATGGGTGGATGGATGCATGGATGCATGGATGGATGGATGGATGGATGGATGGATGGATTGATGAAGGAAGAAAGGAAGGAAGGAAGGAAGGAAGGAATTTGTTATTGGGTGGGGTTGGGTCACACCTTACTGATTGCACCACACGATGCAACTGATGAATAAATGACCTTCATTGTTTATTTATTGCTCTTACGATCAGGTTATGAAATACAAGTGATAAATTGACATCTACATTAGCTAATTATCTTAGTATGTACACGTTAAATCTTCTTGCTTATTAATACAGCTGTAAATATTCTTCCTATTCTTTCTATAGCCTCCTTTGCAGACTTCTGAATTGGTAGCGTTTATGTTTTTGGGTAGGACTGATTCGCGATGTTTAACATGGGCTATATGGTTCTCTGTTTGGTAAAATGCTACTTCCGAGCATAGAGACCCTTAGCCCATATTGAACACCGCGAATTAGGGCTCCTCAAAAAATAAATGCCACAGCTGATAGCCTCCAGACGTCTGCGAACGAGGCTACAATACTTTGTACGTAGTGAAGTACGGGTACTGACCTGAAGCCCCTCCAGTATCGTACGTAGGGTTGCCGTGAAGCTGATTGATGAATTCTTGTGCATCTACGTTTTTGTCTCCAACCGTCACCTGTTGTGCGCTGGCTTTGCCTTGTCGTCCCTTTTCCCCGCTGGTATTACCGCCCGCTTGAGGGTTCCAGGTAGAAGTTTGTTGAGGCTGTCGTGCCATGGCAACAGAAGGGATGGGAGGGAGCTCTCGCCCCGCCAAGCCAGCAGGACGGCCGGGAGTGTGCTGATGTCGCCCCGCCACGCCAGAAGGACGGTCCGGAGCTCGAGTGTGCTGAGCCCGCCACGACACGACAGGTAGGGCGTACTAAATAAGAAGTCTACAGTGGCCTTAAAGCAACCAATATTTGTCTGTGACCTTTAACAGACTTTACATAAGATCTTACATGAAAGAGAATGCAATATTTATCTGAAGGACAATCTTAACTGCCTCCGTCAGATCTGTCGGAACGGAAAAAAAAAACAACGAAAACAAGCAAACAAATTGCATACCACCACAACTGCCTCCGTAAGAAGTGTCAGATTAAACAAAAAACAACTAAACAAAACAAACTGCCTCAGTTTTGTTGTTGTAGATATAAACAGGGGGAATAAAGCACACATACGACTAGTGTAGACCAATTTTGTTGTGAACTTTGGGAGAAGTTAGCTCCTTTGGGTCGTCGCGTTACGGAGAAACGAACATCACACGGAATGTATACGTGTATACACCGAGAAGGGAGTATGACTCTTCAAGTATTTTAAACTCTTAGTCCTATACACATTTCTAGATATTTTTCTTCAATTCTCACAATTCAGTGTTGGCTGGACCATGTTGATATTATTATATGAATGACATTTTTTTTGAAAACCCATCAAAACGGATGCGAGCGTGTGACTGGAAAACCGTCCAACTGTATGGTGTACAAATGGTCTTTTACATCTACATCTACATTTTTTTTTTACTTTGGAATTACTATTTGTTAAATATGATGCATTTTGGCACATACGGCAATAATAAGAAACATACGAATCTTGCAGAGTTCTCATCAGCTTAACTCTTGGTTTGCATATGATTACTACTATGAATTATTATTTAATCTTCTTGATCTTTAGGACACGAAATGGAACGTATTTTCTTAGTAATGGATCGTCAGAATTTCATAGATTTTGTATAATTTTTGAAAGCTGATATTTGATGTTCGCGAAACTCGTATGTACTTTATAGAACTCGTATAAACTCCGCAAAATTCGTAACCTTGAACCTTGAACCGTAAACTCATTTGTTTGGTCACAGGTATATTTCATTAACATCTAAAAATTCTTATGAATGCTTAAGTTTCACTGTGATAGCCAATTTAACAAGTTCTCTATTCCAACCAGCTAGGAAACTCCATTTACAACCTGTACAATAGTCGAGTCATTGGGGGCATGTAGCAAACGCCATGTATCACTGAGGCCCCCTAGCAATTCATATCATTTTTGCATCTATTAGTGAATAGTTCTGCAATAATCTCTTGAATTGCTAGGGGGCAATTCTGCTCCATACAGAAGCTAAATTCTCCAATATATGAATGACTAAGCATTCAGACGTCATCTACGGAGATTTTACGACGTTCATGCGGGGTGCATATGAAGTTTACGGAATTTATACGATCCAGTAGTAAGAAACAAAATGAACCTTACAGAATTCGCGTCAAGTTTGCTATATGTATTCGGCTTTTGCTTGGAATTGATGCTGTGTAAATTCTGTATAATCGATTCCGTTTGTTCTTAAGTTTATGTAATGGAATGTTTGACTTCCGTAAAGTTGTCTTTGTATTGGATCGATTAAATTGAGTAGAATTAACATATTTCTTAGCAGTAACTCTTTGATCACTGACACAAATATACACTAACTCAAAGTGCTGCGTGCGGACGGGTGAGGAATACAGTGGATGGTTTGAGGTGGTAAGCGGTGTTCGACAAGGATGCATGTTGTCACCAATCCTTTTTGCCATGGTTATTTACTGGGTCCTTGCCACAGCAACAGACCAATAAGCTGGTGAACGTACCAACTGATAAGTATCTAATTCCAGCTCAAAAAAGAACAAGAAACAGTCATGCCTTCAAATACCAGAGTTACCAACCTAGGATTGATGTGTTCAAAAATTCGTACTTTCCCAGAACTATCTTAGATTGGAATTTGTTATCACAAAGCACAGTAGGGGCATCTTCTCTGGGTAGTTTTAAAGAACGCTTTCAGATAGATGTGCAAAAGCTAGATGTGACGGTTCGTTCGGTGTAATATAACCAGTTGCTAACCAGATGATATATACATTTTGTAAATTTTTTTGCACCAACCGGAGTTAATGAATATTGTGTAACATAAGACACTACTATAATTAATTTAAGAATGTTTGAGCACAGAATAATGTTTGGTGCATTACAACGTTTGGTACTCGATGCACGTTGACTGATTTGTTTAGAAAATATTTAAGTCTCTTTTTCGAAATCTCTTCGTGTGTTTGTTTGTTTTGCATTGGTTTATTCTATTGCAAAGTACAATTCAAGTCTATCACAATTACAATCTCTCTCTTCTCAAAGGTTGAGACTGACTGGTTTATAGTGTGTCGCCAAGCCTCTCGTTCAGCAGCAAGGGCTGACCTTTGAAGCCAGAGATTTCTTCAGAGAGTCTTTTAATTTTTTTTTAATATTCAATATAATTGCAAGGGAAAACACATGATGTACTTGTATTGTACAGGTTTTAGAAATAGTATGCATGCTAGTGTATATTCTATAATTAGTATGGCCACTGACCTCTCTTTACAATTTCAGACTGTGTTTAAGATTGTGTACGCATTATCGTTATAGTGTATGTATCTTTCTTATGTGTTGTAAACAGCATAATGCATTACTTCAACATCAACGTGACTATTCGAAAATTGCAATTTAAATGAATATTGGTAGGCGACGCTTTTGATCCACAAGGATAAAGTGCCTTTGGAAGCAAAACTGCGCGGCTCTAATAAGCATTGTCAGATACATATATCTGTTAGCCTTACTTGAGACAGTTTACTTCTAATCCAAAATTTGTAATCAGTTGTCCACGCACAAATAATCTACCTACACTGGTACTGAAAGTTACCTATAGTCACGACTTAGGTGATTATCTAACTGTTCAAGTATTTGAAACGGCAAGCTAAGCAAAGAAATCAAATCTATTCAAAAGACACATGTACATGCTAGGTCAGGTTTTTCTTCACGCATGTAAGAACAAGCCTCTTGCTTGTGCTTGGATAGAACTCGCCAAAAATCTCACCGAAGCAATATAACATTCTTATAGATTCAAAAAACAAGAATTCCTGCTAAAATGCAGCCATCTTAGTGACCCTCGACCGCTCTTTCATAAGAGTGCAACAAAATGCCACGGCCATATTAGTTTTACAAGCCATTTTGTAATGGCACAGCTAAATATCTAGAAAGCCACACTCATTTATACGTTGGTATATAAAACTACATGTAGATGCATTAATTTCAATATTGCGGTGGACAGAGGCTATTGGCAGTCTATCAATGTATTTTACTATTGACAGACACATCCTGTCAATGGCGGAGAAATTACCATTTTTGCACTCTTTTTACACGATCAATGTTAGAGTAATATAAAGGTTAGTGTTAGACTTTATCATTCACAGAATATACGCTGTTCACAGGATGTCGGGGGGGGGGGGCGGACCAGAATCACCTTTGTTGAGTCTTTGACAAACAAATACAAGATGAAAGACACTGTTAAAATACCTTGGTCAACCCTTTTTTCTGGACACTCCTGGGTCTATATCTCTTTTGTTCCAAATGGAAAAAGATCTTCAAACCTCATCATGGAGATATCTTTTGTGGTTTGAATGGGAAAACGACATCATCAAAAGTATATGATATAATATATATATATTATATTATGATATAAGTATATAATATAATATAATATATAATGTAATATGTTATGTGAAAAGGCACAATACTAGACAATAAAAAAATAATGAAAATTGTTTTTCTCTTATGGGTGCATACATGAATAAATCTAATATATCTGAGTAGTTTTCCAAACATGATCAAAAAGGTAGAATGTCTTTGAAAATTGTTTTCGATACCTCAGTCTCTTTCAATATTTAAGAAATAAACAAAGAAAGCGATTTAAGTGTCTGCATGATATGTATTGAATAAAACGGGCGCTGTTTGCCACCCACTCCATATGATTTTCTTTCATCTTTTGTTTCTAATTTCTTCATTTCTTTACATAGTGGTTCGGACCCCGCCTGACGCAGGACGTGTAATTTTTGTTGTGCTGTTAGGCCAGGATTTCTACACACAAGTAAGATCAGGTCTCTTGCATGTGTGTAGAGAAGAACTGGCCTAATTGAATCTCACCAAAGCAATTGAACATTCTTATAGATTCAAACAACAAGAATTCCTGCTAAAATGCAGCCATCTTTGTGACTCTCGACCTCTCTTAGATAAGAGCGCAACAAAATGAAACGGCCATATAGCTTTACGAGTCATTTTGTGATGGCACAGCTAGATATATAGAAAGCTACACTCATTTATACGTTGGTATATAATCAGCAAGTTTATTTGCAAAATCATGCCCGAAGGCTAATTGCAGGAACATTCTCGAGGGAAACAAAATACAATGTAGTACATGGCACTAATGTCTATTCAGCTGAAGTTGCATCTTATTATTGGATTTGACTTCTTCTTAGAAGGCAGTGCTTAACGAACTGCCCCACACCCTGCAGAATAAGTGGGTTTTGTGACTTCAGTAAAATGTAGTCTTTTGGTGATGTCCTAGGTTATATAAAACTACATGTAGATGCATTAATTGCAATATATAGCCGTCGACAGAGGCTATGGGCAGTCTATCGATGTATTTCACTATTGACAGGCACATTTCACAAAACATACACTGTTGACAGGATGTCACCCCGCCCCTGGTTCTATATCGTTTTTGTTCCAAATGGAAAAAGACCTCCAAACCTCATCATGGGGATATCTTTTGCGGTTTGAATGAGAAAACGACAGCATCAAAAGTATATGATATAATATATATTATAATATAAATACATAATATAATGTGTTATGTGACGAAAATGCACAATATCCGACAAAGAAAAAAGAAATTGTTTTTCTCTTATTGGTGCATACATGAATAAATCTAATATATCTGAGTAGTTTTCTAAACATGATCAAAAAGGTCGAATGTCTTTGATCCCTCTCTTTCAACATGTAACAACTAAACAAAGAAAGAGATTTAAGTGTCTGCATGATTTGTATTGGATAAAACGTGCGCTATTTGCCACCCACTCAGTGTGATTTTCTTTCATCTTAAGTTTCTAAAGATTCTAAAGACTTCTTCATTTCTTTACATAGTGTTTCGGACCCCGCCCGACATAGGACGTGTAATTTTTGCTGTGCAGAAACCTGACAAGTCGCACCATGCCAGGAGTGCAACAGCAGTTCCAAGCTGCTGACAAAGGTAGATATTTTTTCTAAGTAGGTTTTGGCTGATGCTACATTGGAAGATTACTGAAAATTCGTTACGTCGATGTAGGTTAGACATCCAGGTTAGACATCCAGGTAATAAGATACGCCACAAAGTTTTTACTCAAGCAATTGGATAGAGTTTTGAAACGGTCAGACGTTTCGGATAGAATCCACTATCATTGTAAGACTACCCCCCCCCCCAACAAACTTTTAGCTCCTGCAACTAAAACAACAGGAGCTAATTGACTCATTTGCATTAACTGTGTCTCAGCCTTGCTATCCTTTGAAATCCAAATTGTCTTAAGCTTGAGTTTGCCTTACCTTTGTTTTCTTTGGAATCCAAATTGTCTTCAGTCTGAATTGTCTTACAACGTTTCCTATTGGACAGCTGAAATTGTCTTCATTCATAGTTAGAGTATAAAAGACCTGTTTCTTCCAGATCACTTCAGTGTCATTGACGAAGGATAGTGGATTCTATCCGAAACGTCTGACCGTTTCAAAACCATATCCAGTTGCTTGATTAAAAACTTTTTGGCGTAAGAAAATTCGTTCTTTATCTCTGAACTATCTTTCGAACCCCGCAGTAACACAAGGTTGACGCAAGTGCAGTGAGAGTGCACCTTAACTGGTCACTCCGTTTACCATGACGTCATCACCGGTCATTGAATTACCATGCGAAAAAAATAATTCTGTCTAAAGAATGATTGTTACCTTCGACAAGAAGGTTATGTTTTGGGTAGCGTTTGTATCTATCTATCTAGTATGTTTGTAGAAGACCAGCATAACTCGAGAACGCCTGGATGGATTGTATTGATATTCGGTATGTTGGTAGGTCTTCATGGGACCTGAAAACTTTTAGATTTTTGGCCCCCTAGCGACCTGTTACGGTACTAAAGCGGACCTTCTGGGTTTGATATTTCGAGTTCTGGACATGCTGTGGCGTGTACAGCTCCTGATGCCGAGAGTAAGTGGTATAGGTTTGGTCCCCCTAGTGACTTGTTTTGGAACTGCAGGGCAGGTTTAGTGTCAGAATTGAAATTAAATACATCAAGAAGGGGTTGAAGGATTGTCATGATTTTTTGGTATAATGATTATAATAATTAATTAGAAAAGTGTACTTTAAAAGTTATAGGACCATTGTGAAATTTGTAACTGAGAAAGAGAACACTATTAAGACATATATTATGCAAAGAAGAGACCTAATTTGCATAATTAATTAGAAAATGCTATAATGCCATTGTGGTAAATGCCGGGAACTTCTTTCTTGTAGCATTTGAAAGTTATGAACAGGTGAACATCGTCAAACGTTAATTATGCAAACGAGTTCCTACTTTGCATGGATTATCAGAAAATGCGATAAAAGCCTTCTTTCTTACCATAGATTACGCACGACTGTTGTTTGGTGGACGAGATGATCCAGTTATATGATCTATGCAAATGAGAACCTTATTTGCATAATCAATGACAAACACAATTAATACGGCAGTTGTAAAAGATAGAATCATTTGGCGAAGGTATGGGGTCGTGGAACTCTAGTTGGATAGTGCGATGTGCACTTATAATTTGTTGCGGACGCGATTGTTGTTCATAGAATGAGAATGAACAACAATATAGCAAAAGGAATTCACAGAACTGGCAGAGCTTTGAAAAGAAAACTAGAAAGGCAACATTTTGAAAAAAATGCAGGATGTGGGCGAAGGGAAAAGAAAGCAAAAATCGCAGGAAAAGAAGCAACAAGAAAGGCAACATTTTCGCGAAAATGCAGCAAAAAGAAAAAAAAATTAAAAAAACATTGTCTGTCCACGGATTCGATCCCGGAGCGTTGGTTTACCACGCGTGAACAATCCCACTGAGCCAGTGCTACAACATGTTACAGGTATACAAATGTATTGCGTTGCTTGAAAAAACCCGCGAGCTTCCGCTGGCTATTTTTCTCGCTTATAATCGAAGGTATTTCACTAAAACTTGGACAGAATATTAGAATAATTTTTTGTGGGGCATTTTTATGTTGTTATTTAGCCGATTAGATGCTCTGAACTTGCTGCATTTTCAACGTTTTTCGGCCCCGTAACCGGTTCTACCCAACGTCCAATACCCCTACTTTTTGTGATACTGCGCTGCCGAGTGCCATTTTGTGACCTGTGCGTTGATAGGTTTACCCCTA
>NC_049980.1:129106-130181 GCF_000003815.2 Branchiostoma floridae | reverse complement strand
TGCATATAGATGATTCCAATGTATGTGGATGAGTTTCCAACCATGATCAAAAAGGTAGAATGTCTTTAAAAATTGTTTTCGATACCTCTCTTTCCATATGTAACAAACAAACAAAGAAACCGATTACGTGTGTATCTGAATGTTCTGGAAACGTGCGCTGTTTGTCACTCATGATTTTCTTTCATCTTTGGTCTCTAATTTGTTCATATTTCACATTGTGTTCGGCCCCCGCCTGACGCAGGCCGTGTATCTTTTCTGTACAGAAGCCTGACAAGTCGCACCATACCGGGAGGGCAACAACAGCCCCAGTCGGGGTATTTTATATTTTCATTCTTCCAAATATCATTTTGGCGATGCATGAAGCTTGGAGGATGCACTTCCATGACAGTATTTCCTCTGTGGGTGGGAGGGGGGGTGGGGATCCCGCTTGCGGAATGGTGTAATGAGGGGTAAATTCACCATTTCCGATGGTGAAGTAAATCTCCGTACATGGGAAACGTCGGCTGGCATATCACCTTTGTACATATTCGCCAAACATCTGCATGTAATAATAGAATTGAGAACTGGCTCACTTATCAAGAAGGGTAGGTGCGTTTGGCTGAAAACATAACCAGTTTGGAACCCAGCGTCGATGCTCAAGATAAAACATACCCTTAAACGGTGTACCGAAAGTGCGAAAAGGAACGAAAAGGAACGAAAAGGAGCGAAAAGGAGCGAAAAGGAACGAAAAGGAACGAAAAGGAGCGAAAAGGAACGAAAAGGAACGAAAAGGAGCGAAAAGGAACGAAAAGGAACGAAAAGGAACGAAAAGGAAAGTACCGAAAGTGCGAAAAGGAACGAAAAGGAACGAAAAGGAAAGTACCGAAAGTGCGAAAAGGAACGAAAAGGAACGAAGTATGAAGCAAAGTGAAATAAAATCGATGGGAATATAATGTAACGGTACTGTGATCGGCAAATGCATTTGAAACGGTCTTTATTTTTGCATTGTGTGGCTTGTTCCACGAAATTCCTAGAGCTCCAATGGTTCAACGGCGAACCGGCGGGAAAGTGCACGCGTGGAAATAGCTAAATACAA
>NC_049980.1:118756-128947 GCF_000003815.2 Branchiostoma floridae | reverse complement strand
TCATGTCCAGGCCAGGCAGACTGGTCGCTTAAAACCCACCCTGTCTGCCTACCATTGTCTTTCGAGACAGACGGATGCCAACAACTTTTTGTTTAAAACCTTAAAAATACTTTTTGCACAATCGCTTAAATATTTCTTAGCTCATATTAGATAGAACATGATCAAAAATGTAGAATGTCTTTAAAGGTTGGTTTCAACACATTGTTTTCAATATGTAACAAACAAACAAAGAAAATAATTACGTGTCTGTATGATTTGTCTCGACTGGAAAACGTGCGCTCAATATGATTTTCTTTAATCTTTGGTTCGTAATTTCTTCATTTTTTTACATCGTGTTTCGGACGGAAAAGTTCAAACAAAGAAAAAGACAATTGTTTTCCCCTATGGGTGCATATAGATGAATTCAATGTATGTGATGAGATTCCAAACATGATCAAAAAGGTAGAATGTCTTTAAAAATTGTTTTCGATACCTCTCTTTCCATATGTAACAAACAAACAAAGAAACCGATTACGTGTGTATCTGAATTGTCTGGAAACGTGCGCTGTTTGTCACTCATGATTTTCTTTCATCTTTGGTCTCTAATTTGTTCATATTTCACATTGTGTTCGGCCCCCGCCTGACGCAGGCCGTGTATCTTTTCTGTACAGAAGCCTGACAAGTCGCACCATACCGGGAGGGCAACAACAGCCCCAGTCGGGGTATTTTATATTTTCATTCTTCCAAATATCATTTTGGCGATGCATGAAGCTTGGAGGATGCACTTCCATGACAGTATTTCCTCTGTGGGTGGGAGGGGGGGTGGGGATCCCGCTTGCGGAATGGTGTAATGAGGGGTAAATTCACCATTTCCGATGGTGAAGAAAATCTCCTTCTGTAATGAATCGGCCTGTGGTGCGCCTCATGTTCCACATGATGTGCTGTGGCTTCTCTGATTTTAACTAAATCATGCAGTTCTTATTAGTCGGTTGCCTTGACGATTGGGTTTGCACATAAGAGGATCCTAGGAACGCGTAAGATGGTTCGATTGGTTGATTGCAATGATGTAATATCCAGGTAGCAGAATCGGTCAGATTCTATTGATAATTTGTATTGATAATTTGAGTCGTTTTTTTGTGTGTTTCGACGGCGCTATGTAATGCTGTACGCTTTCTGGACGATGCATTCCCCCACGTGTGTTTGATAATCATTACCTCCATGAAATGGATTTGCAGTGGGTTGTTCATTCTCTTTTTTCTCTATTTGGTATAGTTTTGGCTCCTTGTGTAATATCTTGCAAACACCATCATTCAAATTTTTTGGCTATCGTTAGAACAATCAGATGGGTTTCGCTGGAAAATAAGCCGATTTATTTTTCGAACAACAAATTGCAATTGTTTACATTTCAATGAGAACGAGTGTTTAGTCGGTTGCCTTGGCGATTGGATTTGCACATAAGAGGATCCTAGGAACGCGTAAGCTGGTGCGATTGGTTGATTGTAATGATTAAGAATTTATCATGGTTTACTTGTATTACCTGTAAATTTTCTTTCATATCATTGTATCTATTTGTCTTTGTATCCTATGTTGAGCTTATTTGGAAAGGCTAAGGTTAAGGCAGGTAAAACTATGTGCTTGTTGATTAGCTTAAAAATACCTTTGTCCATTTTGGAGGCTTTCTGCATCCCCATTGGATAGTGGAATGATCGTCAATCTACCGTTTGGAGCCGTGAGGATCAATGATCAGAGGCTATCTTAAGACTAACTGTATAAAATCTGTCAGAATAACTGATAACTCGAACGTGACCGATCCTATGCTGGAGACTATTGGACGTAGGCGAACACTCTGTTTGTGGATTTGGGGAAGGCCGTAGAAAGTTTGGGGTTGTTCCGAAGTGGGGTAGAGTCTTACGAGGGCTACATATGGAACTTTCAGGCACTTGTGACATAGCACCGCCCCCCCCACCTGCAACAAAACATTTAGCTCCTGTAACTAAAATAACAAGAGCAAATTTACTCATTTGCATTAATTGTGTCTTAGCTTTGTTTCCCACCGAAATCCAAAATTGTCTTCAGCTTGACTTTGCCTTACATTTGTTTTATATTGGAATCCACATTTTTCAGTTTTTCCAGATCACTTCAGTGTTACGAACGAAAACTAGCGGAAGCTAGTTGAAACTTCTGACCTTTACCAAAATCATAGCCAGTTGCTGTTGAGTAACTACTTTTTGGCGTATCTTATCACCTGGATGTCTAATCTTCATCAATGTAATGTTTGTAATCCTATAGTAAAGTGGAGGAAAACGAAGGTGTCATTATCGCAAGAATCAAACCTTCAGACCACGAATAAAAAAAACTTGCCCTCAAACGCTAACCTGATCTTTCAACTTTTATCAAGCACAGTTCTGACAGAGTTTATACGGTTAGTGTTCAGATTGCCCCTGATCATTGGTCCTCTCGGCTTCAAACGGCAGACTGACCGTTTCAAAAGTCATATCCAGTTGCTTGAGTAACTGCTTTTTGGATTACATACATTAAAGACATACACGGGAACTGTTTATCTCACCCATAGAACAACCAACAGCGATCCCAACATCAGTCCATACGCTGTTACACACGAGCTGACCATGCCTTATAAAGGTAAAGCTGCAACCCAGAGCGGACAGGGAAAGGACACTATTCAACCAAACAGCGATACATACATGTGCCATGCCCTTGCAATGAAGACACTTTCGGAAGATACCAAGACTGTTCAACCAAACAGCGATACATACATGTGCCATGCCCTTGCGATGAAGACACGTTCGGAAGATACAAAGACCAAGGCGCCCATTCAGAAAAAAATAGTGGCTTCAACCAGCAAAGAAGATTTCCCAGTTCCGTTAGCAGGACGTGATAGCCCCGAGAACAGTGCTGATGCTCCAGCCCTTTCCGGGGGCGTCGGTACCATGCGTGAGTCTGCACATCCTCCAAACCAAGCCTCCGTGCACACGAACCCCCTATCTAACTTCACGCACGAGCACAACCAGCGGCCCTCTGACCCCGAGCTTGCACGTGACGCCTCCAACCCGGTGTACGGGCATGACCCGAAGGGCACGGATCCTGATACTGACTTGCGACCGGCTGGCATGCAGTCATATGCCGTCAGATATCAGGAGGAAGATGCTGCTGAAGATAAAGACCATCAACCAGCTGACATGGTGCCATATGCCGTCAAATATCAGGAGGAAGATGATGATGATGATAAAGACCATCAACCAGCTGGCATGGAGCCATATGCCGTCAGATATCAGGAGGAAGATGCTGCTGATGATAAAGACCATCGACCGGCTAGCATGCAGCCATATGCCGTCAGATATCAGGACGAGGATGCTGATGATGATAATGACCATCGACCAGCTAGCATGGAGCCATATGCCGTTAGCACTTCCGGGAATGATTCTGGCACTTCCGGGAATGATGCTGGCACATCAGGATCCGGGAATGATGCTGGCACATCAGTTCCACGAAGGGCTGACAGGAAAAAGCGCGGCACTCGCAAACCCAGGCACGCACAGGGTGTTCCCCACGGTCCTCGAGAAGCAGCTGGCGGTAAGATGATATATCTACATTTACAAACTTCAATTTCAGTGGGAGTCAAGTAATTTTGTTTTTCTGGCGAACCCGCGCGTGTTCCCGCTCAAAGCGTGTACTTGTACTTCCTGTGTATTCTTTACCAGAGGATAACCGTCAGGGGGGAAAAGTCTCACGTCGGTGAACTTGAACATGAGACTTTATTAGTATATTTATATGGGAGGTGTGGCTTATATAGATGAGCCTGATAGGTTTTGGATTGCCATGCGACAAAAAAAACTCGAGTTTGAAGAACGGCTCTCTGATGGTGCGATGTACAATAACAGGAGAAGGGTTTCAATTTGCCACAGTTGCGCTTGTGTTCGTTATGAAATCATACTACTAGAGTTAATGTATATATATATATATTTTTCATACTCTTGAAGTGACTGTTCTCCTTAATTCATACTTTCGACGCCATTTTAATTTTCCTCAAGGCACCACACCCATGCAGCAGACTGATTGGCAGGCACGTGCGGACGCCGTTGCGAGTATACCCAACCCTATGTACGCCTCCAGAACAGGTAAATTATCCTGTGTAAGATTATTCGTACGATTGCCGTCCGATAACAAACTGATTACGTTCCTGAGTCGCGAAGGTGCCATACAAGCTTTAGCTGTCTTTTTAGGAAAGGACTGTCTTAGATGCTTGTCTGTGGTCGGTGACTTTGAAAAATGGTTCTCTGATGGTGTGATAAACAATAACATGAAAATGGTGTCAATTTGCCACAATTGGTGTTCTTAACAAAATGATACTACCATATGGCATATCTAATGGATATATATTTGTTCAAAGTATGTTGTATTTTGATTTCAAAAAGTCTTGAAGTGACTGTTCTCCTTAATTCATAACGTTGACGCCATTTTAATTTTTCTCCAGGCACCACACCCAAGCAGCAGACTGATTGGCAGGCACGTGCGGACGCCGCTGCGAGTGTACCCAACCCTATGTACGCCTCCAGAGCAGGTAAATCATCCTGTGTTAGATATTTTTCGTAAGACTGCCGTACGATAACAAACTGATTACGTTCCTGAGTCGCGAAAGTGTCATACAGGCTTTAGCTCAAAATTTTCAAACTACAACAAACAATCCGTAAACTTTAAAGAGCACATCAAGCGATAATCTTTTTCTTTTGGCAGACTGCTTCCTTTCAAGAACAATGTTTAGTGACAAGGCGCCAAATGTGACCCGTAGCAATACTGTTTAGTTGTTATAAAGAGGCAGTCATAATTCTGATATCGACAAGATCGGTTAGCCATTTTTGTGTCAAGAAAAACAGAAAGAAATATTATACTAGTAAATAAATAGCGAAGATTGTTTTCTGAATTTACCCGTACCGTCCGTCCTGTTGTTCTTATCAATCTACGTATGGATTATGTCACTAATCAAATAATTTCCTACTAACGATTATAGTGTAATTTATTGTACTGTATATTATTTTCGATTTTCCTATTGTGGATAAAAATTAAGCTGTATAGGTAATTTCCAGCACGAAACTTTGACTTTGAAACTTTGAATTTTCGACTGTCCATCACCGGTGTTTGTCAGCCCTTGTAATTCTTTAAAAAGACTGGAGTTGGACAGTCAAAACTGTGGTGCTAAATTTTTGTGTTGAAAATTAAAGTTTTGAAAAAAAATCCTTGTTTCAATTCCTCTTGTTTTCTAACAGACCGCCAGTATCCGGGTGGACCAAGCGGCTGCCGTGCTCTCTGTAGCTTCATCCGCTCCCGGCTTACCTACATCGCCACGGGCATTGCCTTGCTGCTAATCCTGGTCGCTGTAGGACTTGCCCTTCTGGCGTTCATCAACAATGAGGTAAACGCCCTTGTATCACAAAAGCCTGTTGGAAAGCAATCTTTACTACACTGCCTGTGTTCTGTTTATTGAGACCATCAAGTCAGAACTTTCCGCTTTTCAATCTTGTTTTTTTAACCTTTGGTATTCTGACGTACATATATACTTTTATACATTTGTAGGAGATATCTGAACAGACCACCACTGTTGACGTTCAGACCACCACTGTTGACGCTTTGAAGTGCGATCAAGACAACATGTCCACCAGTGTTGACGCCTTGAAGCGCGACCAAGACAACATGCCCACCACTGTTGATGCCTTGAAACGCGGCCAAGACGACATGCACCAACTGTCCACCACTGTTGACGTCTTGACACGCGATCAAGACGACATGCGCCAACTGTCCACCACTGTTGACGCCTTGACACGCGATCAAGACGACATGCGCCAACTGTCCACCACTACTGACGCCTTGAAACGCGACCTGGACAAGGAGCGAAGCCGAACCGGCCCCATCTTGGAGCAGCGCCTTGACGAGACGAGTAAGGCGCCAGGTGAGTTGGGTTTCAGTTGTTTTGTGTGCTATCTGGGATGGTGTGCTGAGCAACATCATTAGTATAAAAATGTGGCAATAAAAATTATTGCCTTTGTGACGGCTTTAGGTTTGTATGTTTTAATGTTCGTTTGTTGTTGTTGGTATGCTTTAGTATTCGTGCTATATCCCTTGACCTAGCTGTATACAAAGATTGTTTTACACCATAAATGCTATTATATCATTTCCTAATAACGTGAATGCCTATCATTTACCACTGTGGTATTATACCGCATTGTCAGTGATATATGCAAATCAGGATGTTTCGTGATGTTATATGTCAGAAAGAATATAGAAAATGATTTAAAATATTGCGTTTTTTCAATACTCTGATTTCCTCCACCCATTAGGAGACCATGACTCCCGTAAGAACAGTGAGCCATTCCTCTTTGTCGCTGATCGTCTTGAAGAAACCATCATCCAAGTCAACATCACTTCCGGATCAAAGGTCACACTGCCACTGATAGGTGTTGGACAGCCCCTCGCCCAGGACTTCGACCCGCTCACCGACTACGTGTACTGGTCAGATTATTGGAACGGCAACATCAAACGGGCTCGTCGTGATGGAAGTGGCATGGAGACCATCATAGATACCGACGATTGTAAGTTATAGATTGCAATTGTAATTCTTAAATTATAGGTCAGAAGTAAGCATTTCAAAGTGATAGATCTGATTTTAGGTCAGGCAAAATTACAAAGCCGTATCCTGAATTTTTTTAAAAAGCTGTGTCCAGACGATCTCAGTAGATGTAAGTATCCTGCTCTTCGTTCTTTTTTTGATGTGGAAAAGGCGAATCTTTAGAAGGATACAATTCTGCAAAAGAATGACAAATGTTGCAAAAACAGGCTTAGGACATGGAGAAAGCCAGATCCTAACGTCTGCTTGGACATCATCTGCGTACGGTTAAAAGACTGCAAATGTTATATAATCTGTACATCTGCTCGGAGATTAATATGCAATCAAAGTTAACAGAAAAGGAGTGACTGCATGGTGGTCCTAGTTACGCATTTCTGGGCTGAGATGTGTCGGTCTATCGGCAACCCCCAAACATCTTTGGGGAATCTGTGTACACTGTTTATTCTATATATTGTTTATTTGTTTCGCACTTTGAGAAAAAAAACAGTAAATACATGGCATTAAAATATAAATGAACATAACAGTACAAGGGAGGTCAAAAGCTATTGTTTATACGAAGGCCTCCCTGTACAAACTTCTTACAATTTATATACATACATAATAAAAATAAGTAATAAATAAAGTACATTGCAATACTGCAAAACTGTTGTTGTCTACTCCAAATATCAAGATTTTCCACCAGTAGAAAAACATTTCAAAGATTCCGACAAGCATCTTGTGTTATTCATACAGAGATTAGTTACACAGGAACGTCCTCACACTCTTTTCAGCCCTTGTCTATGGCCTGGCACTGGACCACGCTGGGGGAAATATCTACTGGTCTGTCAGTCGCCCAGCTACTATCTCTGTAGCAAAGAAGGACGGATCGTCCGCTAGGACACTTCTGACGTCACCAGCAATCGGACACCCCGAGCAACTGGTCCTGGACCCCAGGAATGAGTGAGTAAAATGCATTTCATCATAAACAAACAGGCGCTTTACACAACTGTAGTTAAAGTGACAGAGCTTTGTGTAACAACGGCCCCATGGTGAATACTTTCCGTCCCGATCACCCAAGCTGATGTGGTAACAGAATGAGTGTAAAAGTTCGTTGGGAGAATTCTGTGAAACATGTCTTTGCAGGGCTATGATGGCCCTTGACACAGTTTTTCTCCAGTCATATATATAAAGGATTGACCTTTTTTATCGCTTATTGGTGTTGTATGGTCATAACTGCTTTTCTATCTCCACTTCTCTTTTAAATGATGCGCGCTTTCATATGCATGTATGTATGTATGTAGGTGCATAGGCCCGGAACTGGCCCCTTGCGTGGGGTAATACCGCCCCTTACGAGGTGATATACCCTTATTTGGCAGAGTACCAGACGGTGATGTGTCACGTCTCCCGTCCGGGGAATGTTCCAACACGTCACTCACCATATGGCTGATACGAAACAGAGGTTCGCCAGGCCTCTATCCGGGTGATTTGTAGTGAACCACCAACTCCAGTCAGACAGAATGATTTGATACATCACACGCCGCACCATCGCATGTGTGGGGGTTCTTTAATGTGCCTGGGGTGTGGCTCTCCCCATACACGGGACCTCCATTTAACGTCCTATCCGAGGGACTCATTTTACCTGAGTAAAGTGAGGAAATTTACCTGAGTAAAGTGAGGAAAGCCGTGTAAAGTGCCTTTCCCAAGGACACAAGATCGGTAACACGGCACCCGAATTCACACCCGCTACCTCTCGGTTCCGAGTCGAACACACTCCCACTGCGCTACACGGTCCCACGATCTTGAAATGCATAACTCTGGATGGTTCCTATGAAGAGAAGGACTAATAACTGTGCCAAGTTTCATTAATCTCCTGCAATGGGAAATGAGTCAGAGTTATTACTTATTGCACGCCCCTCGTATCATATGAGCTTCCTTCCTTCTCTTGCGCTGTATACTGTAAATGGATTTAATTCGCGGTAGCGGGAAAAATGACTGTTCGCGGTGGTTTTAAGTTGTATGATGTATTGTACTATGATTATGTATGTCCCTCAATGTGTATGCTGCACAACATCAGCATCTTGCTGCCTGGTGCAGTATAATGTATTGTATTGTCGCAATTCTAATAAAGTAAAAGTAAAGTTTTAAGTTCGCGGCAGCACCATGCACTGCAGTCTCTTACTACCATTGAAAAAAAGTTCGCGGTGGTTTTAATTTCGCGGTGAATTGGCCACCTCGAAAACCGCGATTATAAAACCACCGCTAACATTTCTGCTTTTACAGTATATAATTTAGGTAGTGTGCAATTAGATCATTTTAGTTACGACTTACCGTGCATAATTAACAAGAGGATGCACAATGAAACAGCAAATTTCCAAACACCTCGCACCTCGCGAAGCTTCACTATTTCTGTTTGCTGGGCTCTTTTCACAGACTCATGTACTGGGTGGAGTATATTAAAGGCAGTATTTGCCGAGCTGCGATGGACGGCAGTGACCAAACCACCATCATCACGGGTCTGAATCGGCCCAGAGCCATCACAATAGACTTCACTGGTGAGGAACCAGACTCTAGTTATGGACATGTTGCCAATATGATAATGTGTACTTACCTTCAATCTTTATCATTGTAATGGTTTATTTTATAATGGTTTAATTGACAGAATCATTTCGTACACTCCTTTCACATCGGACATGGAGTAAAAAACTGACTATTGGAAATACAATTGATGATACAACTTGTAATTTAAAAAACACTATACATTAAATTTACAGCCTTAAGATTATTTAAAGTATAAAAAGTATTTAAAATACTATTGACATGATTTACAGCAATAAGATAATCACAGCGTTCTAAATGCTTCCTAATCTTGAACATTTACATTGGCACTCGATACAATACATGAACTTTTAACAGATTTAAAAAGTTGTTAGGGTTTTCATTGACACACTAACTTAATAGAATGTACCTTGTTTACATACTGTTATTTAGCAAAGTAGTTAGATAGGGAATTGGGCTGTTTCTGTAGCGCTCTGTGTGTACTGGCAATGTTACTAGTTGATTGCTTTGTCTCATTACTTTACCACTGACTTCTCCTCTGCGCCTGCGAAGCCAGTGTTGGTACTCGTCTGATGCGTACAGGCTCTTCGCGAACTTCAGACAAAGGGCGTACCGTCTATCCTTGAGTTTCTCCAGGTTTAATACTTGACAGGATAGTGAGTAATTGTGGTAGCTACTTCCCAGTATAATCCTGTTTGCACGCATCTGTATGTTCTCAATTTTCTTCCGTTGTCCGTTTGTCAGTCCTCCATGCCACACAGGGGCGGTATACTCTAATATTGGGCGAACAAAGCACTTGTAGACGGTAAGAAAATCCTCCGCTGGTAAATTGAATTGTCGAAGTCTGCACAGCAAGTATAAACGTCAGAATAATAATGTTAAGTACGACTTGCGTTGGCAATAGCAACATCAATGACGTCAAAATGACGTCATAAAATGACGTCATGCACATCTAAGATACGAGTTGGGCTCCGCCATATTATATCCACCACCTTGACTTTTTAAAGATACTTCTTTTGCAACAAAGAATCACAAAGGGC
>NC_049980.1:116995-118197 GCF_000003815.2 Branchiostoma floridae | reverse complement strand
AATTTTCTTCCGATGTCCGTTTGTCAGTCCTCCATGCCACACAGGGGCGGTATACTCTAATATTGGGCGAACAAAGCACTTGTAGACGGTAAGCAAATCCTCCGCTGGTAAATTGAATTGTCGAAGTCTGCAAAGCAAGTATAAACGTTGGTTCCCCTTCTTGGTCATTTCTGTCACTTGACTAGCCCATCCTAGGTTTACTTGAAAGATGACTCCCAAGCATTTTGCAATGGGCACTACCTCCAGCACATGTCCATTGATGGAAAGAGGGGGTGGTGGGGGAGGGTTGCGGGCAATGCGAATGTACACAGCCTTGCACTTGGTTGGGTTAAGTTTCATCATATTTTCCTCGGTCCAGTTAGACAGGTTATCCAGATCGTCCTTTAGCTTAGATGGTTCGGATGTGCGTCTTGATTCGACGAGATTCAAATCGTCAACAAACTCGGCACTCGACGGTGAGTTCATGCTGTTTTTTTAGAGTATTCAGGTGAGCTATGAACACTATCGGGCCCAGCTTGGTGCCTTGGGCAAGTCCGCACGTGAGTTCCTTGTTCTGGGAAAGCGCACCATGGTATCTAGTCCTCTGCGAGCATTTTGAGTGAAAACTGGCAATCCAAGGGACAATTTCTGGCCTGACTCCCAGGTTGATCAGGTGCTTCATTGCCACTGTATGGTCAAAGTCTTTGCTAAAATCCGTCAATACCCAAGTGCTGGAAGTTCCTCGTTTGTCTGCTGCCTCATAGAGTTGATTGGCCAAGGCGAGAAGACAATGCGTTGTTGATCGCCCCTTGAGGCCTCCCAAACTGGTTTGGAGAAATACTGTTCTTCATGTCCTGCAGCATCCATGTTGCCACGAAATCCTCACATACTTTAGAGATGAGGGAGGTCAGCGAAACGGGCCGTAGGTGGTCGATGTCTGGTAGACTAGTCTTCGGGAGCGGTACAACCACTGCTTCTTTCCACTCATGTGGCACCCTCCCTTCAAACAAGGAGGATTCTAATAAGATGCTAGCGATAGATTCACTCAGTTCGAATGCGTATTCGCAAATATACAAAGTAACGGTCTCCTCTGTCAGCACTGGAACATGCAACACCAGTGCTGTAGTGGTCGTCAGCACTGGAAATCCAGTGCTGAAGCTGCCTCTGCACTGGATTTCTCCTGTCAGCACTTGAAACCGAGTGCTGAGACTACAATCACTTGA
>NC_049980.1:111130-116895 GCF_000003815.2 Branchiostoma floridae | reverse complement strand
AGTGCTGAGGCCGATTAGACCCATTGATTCAGCACTGGAACACCAGTGCGGAACCCGTTACTGTTGTATACTTGCTGCGTATTCCGTTGAGCAACCTACCGTCAATTCCGTCAGGGCCAGCAAATTAAATCAATATTGCAGAGTTACCCCTAAGCAGTAGTACCACTGAATAGAGTTGATCTTACAGTATTGAGTAAAATCACATTATTACAATATAACTAGACACAGTAGGCATGACATGAACAGTACATACTATTAGACAAAAACGCTTAAGCATCAGTCCATTATTTGTTATACTGAATAATATACTAGTAGTCTGATAGTACAGTGTAGGAAGGAGTTTCGCAGTCTGGAGGTCCTTGCTTTTGGGGACAGAGATGCTACCTGAACTTCGCAGTGACCTCCCAGTGACCTTTGACCTAGAGGGACTACATCATGTAGGGGATGGCAAATGAATAAATAGTCAATTAAGTACAACAAGTTTGGAAAGTTTTGTTTAGTTAGGAAACATTAATATTACACGAATCACGTTATTGTGACTATATCACTGGTTCATTGATCTTTGCAATACCAGTACGTGTAAGACATTACGTAAGTGCATGTTTTCTCTTTAGTCTTATGTAAAACTCTAACTACTTAGTATTGATCAGAATATTTGTTCATTCCATTTAGAGGATCGGCTGTACTACAGTAATCAGAGGAACCGCATCTACAGCTCAGACCTGCTGGGCAACGATATCCGACAGGTGCTGTATGAAGACGGGAAGGATGTTCATGGCATCGCGGTTGATGAGGACTTCGTCTACTGGTCGTCCAACTGGCGGGATTTATCATCATCATCATCCTCTCAGGGAAAAATCGGAAAGTGAGGAAATCCCTTTTATCTGCTGAAAACAGTTTGTAGTAAGAAATCTGTTATTACTGGGTAAAATTCTGCATAATGATCTACATGATATGTATGTATCTTGTGTGTACATATGCGCATCGGTAGTACTGTGCGCCGATGTACTGATATAGGCATGAAATAAATACTTAGATATGAGTATAAAATAAATATCCCCCAATACATGAATATAAATGTTGTATACAAATTAACATCTGTATAAGAATATGTATGTAACGTTTTTACACCCTTACTTTAAGTATATGCATTTGTATGAAGACATGTTTTGTTCTACACTTCCAGGCCGCATGAAATGAAATACTGAAATGACATATAAGTATTAAAAAATATCCCCATATACATGCATACATGCAAATCAGCACTTGTATATGTATATATATATGTATCAAATATATGTATCTTAAGTTTTTAATTCCTATGTTTACACTCTTGTGAACTTAAGAAGCATACACATGTGTGTACACTAAAAGAAATAACAAAATCTTTTGTTCCACACCTCCAGGCTGTCCAAGTCCGACCAGACCAAGACTGTGCTCGTAGATGGCATAGATTACCCATGGGGCATCTACCTGTCCACGGCAGCGCCTCCTGGCGTCACCACTGGTAAGTACAACTCCTGACAGAGTCACCACTATCAGTACCTTCTTGCTTTAACAACAGGTTCAGTTTTTTAAACTGGCTAAACATGTTGCTTTTGATTATACAATACATAGGTTTTTATTTACTCCATGCATAAAGCACGAGCAAGACTAGGGGTAAAGATTTTTCTCATTTCATGAAATGAACTAGATTTTCACGTTCTTTAGTTATTCTCGTCCAAATAGGCATCTGAAATTTAAAAAGAAATGTCCTAGAAGAGACAAACTTACACCAGTTACTATCTGACCCGAAAGCTACATCTATTGCTAAAAACACGAGATGGAAACTTGGAGACCGTCGCCATGGCAATGCATTTTTCTGCCCTACTTGTTGTGCTTGAGGCTTGACGGCAGGACATCTGTAACGATATATTTGCTTACGAAAAATAACTTGAGGACGATAGTTTGGCAGAGATGTGGTGGTTTCTCAGCTTTTTATCCTGACAAGCCTCCTATTATTGTATTAGCTGAAATTGCTTCACGACCCGATATCATTCCGTTTTCATCACACTATCAAAGCACGTTATAACATCATTGCTCTTGTCAGAACCATGTCAAAAACGCAAAATTCCACAGATCACATCCTTGCTTGTTCTGTTCTTTTTTTATCCAGGACGTCCATAGACGACAGGTGAAACCCTCACCGCTACTGTGCAGCGACATCCGGATTATAACAATAAGCTAAAATGGCTTTTTTTTTATTCTCACGAGTTCAATGAAAACTTGGACGCTTTGCAGCCTTACCTTGTAATAATCTTGACCTGGATTCGGCCTAATTGTCCTAATTATTTTGAATGTGTTTAAGACAAAATGCATGCTGTTGTGAACAACTCGCAAGTTCGCTCTCTTCCCTTCACCGCCATGGATTTGTCAATCGGTTGTGACGTTGTTGTACAGGTTTCGGAAGCAGAACGTTTGGATTTCCATATTAATCTAGCCCTATCCCTAAATCTACATATCAAACTAACTGCTTAACAAAAAATGTAGCTCATAAGTGTCAGGCACTTTGCTTATTATTTGTCATATGTTGTCCGAAAACTCGTGATCCAAGCCTTAAGTTCTGTCAGTCAGTCATTAACTGCCGTGCACCGTTATATATATTGTCACGATGTATTTGGCAAACTTAAGTCATGCAGTTGGCAGCCTTGCGGCAGAATTGGTGTAATAACATCACATTCAGCATAATTAATACAGCATAAACGATAGAATTGCTAAGACATTACGATAAAAATTAAAGTCTACAATATAAGTTTATAATAATTACGTAATTAAAACTATCATTTTACTTTGAAGTAATCATGTTATTGCAATTTAAGCACATTATTAATCAGAGTGGGCGAAGAGCAGCAAACAGAAGTATGTTCAAAAGCCTGATGTGCTTTTGTATTAGTTGGGCGAGGAATTTAAGTCTGGCAATGAATGTAGGGGACACAGACAACAAGTCCTAATTGGGTATTGCAAAACTGAGCCTGCAGGATCACAATGGAATAATGTACAGATCACTGGAATGTAATCTGATTTTGGCCTGTTACTGGATCTGAGAGAAAATAAGTGTAAGTTCTTTAAAAGTGTAAGTTCTTTTAACTTATAACTATTCCTTAGAATCGTTGTCACAGGTGAGCCAAGGGGCACCAGTAAACACTTTGTACCAGTTCACGTACGCTATAGGCCAAATAGCAGTATATCTTATAAAATCCTTTACCCCATACGTCGACTATCTCCGAAGCGTGTCTGATTACATGGATTTCTAACCTTCATCGATCCATCAACACCATACATGTACATACTTAACAAGATGATCAATGTATAATTCTTGGCTGCCTAAAACAAAATGCAAAATTAAGAGAAGAAAAGTTCGTATACAGAGTTGCTAAGCTTTGGAATGTCCTGCCGACTGATATCAAGACTTTGGATGCTAATGTCATAATGTCAACATGTTAGTGAAAGGCCAATGATTTTGGACTTTTGATGTGTAATTCGTAAGTATTGATTACCTTGGAGTTGTCATATCTGCATACCAGTGTTGTGTATTTTTGTCTATGTGTTTGCAATTGTAGAAACCCTGGAAGATTAGCCCCTGAGAGCTAAATCATATCTCTATAAATGTTCTATTATAGAAAACACTTGTATTATTGATAGAATTTCATCATCAATTGTAAAAATAGATTATTGCTTTTAATTGTGCACATCTTTGTACTCAATTATCATGACTACGGAGGGTGGTGCCCTGGCTAATGTCTCGATGGCCGCAGTCAGAAAGAAGCACTTTTGTGAATGTGATCATTGTGGGATTATGATTGTATAATTCATAACTTGTGGATGACGATCCTCCTGAGCAATGAAGCAATACAACATATTACAGTACAATGTAAGTCAACCCTTAGTAACTCTTTTGAAAGGGGTGGTAGAGCATTCTGAAAGTTACCTGAGTTTTGTATGACTGTTACGCTTTCTTTAGGAAGTGAAATTAATGCTTAGATGACTATGCAGCTTTTTTGGGTAGAATTAATTAATTGTGGAATTCATTAACATGACGTAGTCTGAAGAAGGCGGCCACGTTCTTGCCTCCAACAATGTGATTTTGGTATTGAACAAAGAACGCCATATCTGTTAAATGGTTAACTACATAGTGTAGTAAGTCTAAAATGTAAAATGAGTTGTAAGATGATTTTTGAAACTCTAACCTGATCAGGACTGAAAGACGTCACTAAACATGTTGTTATCAGGCCTGAGTGAGTAAGAGTCATGACGTATTCAACATTGACCAAGAAACGTGTAACCTAGAAGTGCTTTGTACAATTGTTCCAGAAACGTGTAACAATCCAGTCTATACAATTATTATATGGTTTATAGTAATGAGCTTGGATGATAAGCCTTCTTTTAGTTTCAGTCTTTTAGGTCTGCATGTTTGAAGTACTGGGTTTTAACCATATAGCAACTGAGATGGGTTTGAATCTGATCTGATGTTGAGGAGATACCTGAAGAAGATAAGATTTGGAAAAGAAGCATGTAACTCGTTTGATGTACACAATGCTGTACAGATACAGAGAAGGTTAACGCGTGACCTGAGTGTGTAAAAGGCCGTAGACGCTAATAAAAATGTGTTCGTGATGAAAGTTTGTTGTGGATTTTCTATTCTTATTTCGTAAGTTTATATACATTGCACTACATGTGATTTCTAATCTCCAAGCAGAGGTTCGGCTTCGGTAGTTATGATATGTTTTAAGCATTATTGTCGAACGTTCTCATGAATTTGTACCGTTTTATTCAAATCTGCGCGTCCTGAGCCGAGCTTCTGCTTGGAGAGTATATGATTTTAAAAGAGGACAATAATGAATTAATACGAACCATACTAATAACAGCCTTCTGCACATATTTTTTTATTGTAGTAAGGCAAATTACTAGGCGAATATATTAGTTCGTCGAACTCTTGTTCAACTTATATTAGCAAGAACAACAGCACTGTTATACAAGTAGATCAAGTACAAGTCGATCTCCACAACTGGAACAAACACGGAAATTCCCAGTTTTTTATCCTGTTGTGGAGATTGAACTGTATTTGATTATTGTTTACCAGGTCGTCTAACCTTCTTAAACGTAGTACATGTATATGACTATCGCTGTGCCTTGCCGTTCGTGACACCTGTCAATCATGGTTATTAAGAAAGTCTATGTTGATCACATGACTGGATTTAAAGTTTAAAAAACAAACGCTAGTCACCCCTGCGTGTAATGTTGTTGCATTTGAACCGAACGTAAGTTACAACAGCATACAGAGTTAACGTTATATTGCAGTTAACTTTACATGTTTACCTAAAATGGCAGGAAGGGTTTGCAATGTCTCCAGAAAACGCGGTGATTTAATGACTACATTACGAGTTCTCGCGTAGAAACGTTTTGATGTTTCTCCCTCCCACCGCTGATTAACTTCTCTTCCCAGAAAATTAGTCTGCCGCTTGCAGAAAAACAAAATGCCATTCTTACCACCTCATGCCACGTCATTCGCTCAGATAAAAGCAAATGTCGCCTTACGTCGGCAGACTAATCAAAGTATTAGCTCCTATATTCATACATTTTCCACAGTAACAGTTGTAAACGGACGAAAAAAACACAATGCCAAAACTGCTGGACAGTGGTATTTAATGTCTTTGTAACAAGCCTGACTCACTGTTATTGAGAAAGAACATGACAACATTGACTGAAAATAAAGTTCTAAGCTCATT
>NC_049980.1:110138-111030 GCF_000003815.2 Branchiostoma floridae | reverse complement strand
GACCACTGAAGCAGCCATATTGATGAAACCTGTCTGTATGACAGACTGATAAAAGTTGTAATCGGGAACTCTGCGGCTCCGGTTGTCTTACTGAGGAGTGACTGTAGTGAGAAAGATGTCGGTTAGTGTGAGGATCAGTCCGCTCCATATATAGTAGTTATCCTTCTTTGGACACAGTTAAGAGCAAATGTCTGTAAGGATCAAACAATGGTGGCAAGGCTAAAAAATGATTTGGCTCATATTTTGCACAGTGACAATACTTGACCCACAATCCCTTAAAATAGCCTTCTTTTAGATCAAAACTCCTTGTTGCCATGGTAACGGGAAAATCAAGTTTTCTTGCCATTTTCCCCAAATTATTATACTTCACGACAATATCACTGCAACTCCTTTGATCGTATCGTCAGAACAAAACAAAACAAGATCTAAATAGAACAACATTTTTGCTTTTTAAATATCGTTATCAAATGTCCAGCGAGATAAATTTCAGTGCTTGGGCAGCATCAAAACAATGCAATATTTCAAGCTTCTAAAAATGTAATTTTTGGCCCAACTTTTTTAACGCGGCTATAAGTGATTAAAGTGCCGTTCTGGTTTTTTTTGGGGCTTGAAATCTGTACCCTGTAGTGATAATTTGTACATCTATCGAATGCATTGTTGCAAAATTTGGTAGCTTGTTTGGTCACTTGTTTGGTTGTCACGCGGTTGTCCTGAAAAGTAGGCCATTTTTTGCGTTTTGAGGAATTTTTTATTTATTTTAGCCATGTTCAAAGTACTACATTTGACAATATAAAAGTAATTTAAGTAAAATTCTTGTCAAAGGTATATCTATGTAGTCTAATGTATTGCCTATCAAATAAATGCTGTCAATCACTGTTATTGAGAAAGAACA